>NW_020170447.1:386097-391383 GCF_000524195.1 Echinococcus granulosus | reverse complement strand
GGGGGTGCGGGGATTATTAATAAACTGACATCTGCGAATGAGGGTCCTTCTGGCACTGAGGAACCCACGTAGATCAGTCCATAAACCTATCGGTTAACCCCCTCTTCATACTTCCTTTATTCCTCTCCTTTGACCTTCTTCCCAAGCTATTTCTGCCGACGGTATGTGGCCGCCGTCGCGTGTCTCATCGTGTATATTGAAACGAAATAAACACGTATTTTGATCTACCTGCTTTCAGAAGCCAAACTTGAGGGGTTAACAATTTAAACTACTTTCTCCTACGCCTCCACTAAGGGAGACTCCCCAGTCTGCTTGTCTGAATCCAGTATTGAATGACTCCGAGTGAACACCGCCATGGGGTTGTGGTGGTAGGGTACGACACTCCGGCTGGCAACCCTCTAAAGGAAGTTAGCAGATTTGCTAAGGCAAACGTGTGTTCTTTGTCTAGTGGATGAGACCTGTGAAACTTAAGCTTACCTAACGATTTTAAGCAATTATTCTATAAATTATCTCCCAAGTTTACCCTGGTTTTCAGTTACTTCGGTGTGATGAACCTCACGATGTTGTTCAATTGCGTCTAAACTGATGCGCGGCTAATGTGACGCTTTATGTTCTTCTCATTAAAAATCTAAAAAGCAATATTGACCTCCACTATTCGAACTTGTGCCATCTAAATTTCATGATGGTTATGCAGGGAGATGACTCTAATCACGCGCTTTAAATGTCGATGGGATGTCAAATGGCCTTCTGTCTTTTGATTATTCGGGTTTACTTCACTTAAAATCATCGGTCACTTTGTATCAGCTGCTAATTTACAAGTTAGTATGTCTTATTAATGCAGACCACTTTCCATTCTTATTTGCTAATGGGAATTCCTATTCCTAATGCCTCTAATGAGACTTTGTGAGTTTCAATGGCATCAAAAGAAAGAATTTTAGCTACCATCAGCCTTGCACTCTGGAAAATGGCTTGATCGAGGAAAAAGAGATGACCATCTCGGTTTGCTTAAAAGCTTTTTCCTTCACCCCCTTTCTAAAAAAGTAATCTGTTCTGTTCAACACAAAAGCTCAGGTCAGCCTTTAGCAAAAGGACAGTCTCTAGAAGAACCGAAATTTAACAATTATTTACAAAAAGAATTTAGCAATTGCAAAAATCCTGTAGACTGTAATAAATTTGCTCAAAAATGAATTACTTGAAGACGATAAGCACCCCTTTTTCCTAATGACCATTTGTGATTAGTCCAAAGCGCCCTGCGGGAGCAAAAATTAATTTTTCATCGATCCTGTCCATAATTGGCTTCTCTTGAACCAATGGGGCGCGAGTGGTGGCTTCTGAGTGCTGTTCACAGTGCTCTTCCCTTTAATTAGCATCGATTTGTGCGCTTGGGCTTGAGGCATCCACCCTTTTTTCAAATGGTATGAGGAAAGATCTCATTTAGCCCACATTTTAGATACTTACTGGCCACTGGTGGTGGAATATCATAATTTCACCCCATTTTTTTGGGGAAGTGTCCATCCATGGGAACAAAAGGAATGTCTTCGAAGGTGGCAAGGTAAGTTTTGGGTGATGTAAATGCCCTTTTTGGCTCAAAAGGCATAATCAGTTATCTGGGTTATCACTTGAATTGCAACTCAAGGTACTAATGTTCCTCTCCACCCTTGCATGCATTAAAGTGAAAGCAATAAAGCAACGTTTATGAGAGATCCTTATGGGATTATTTTGCGATCCAACAATTTCGTCAAAATGTGTTGACTAATGTGTGATTGTTGCTTCCGTAGCAAGATGTCAATCCAGAAAGCATATTCCCACTTTTAAATGGATATTATGAAACGAATGAATTTCACGAAAATTTGAAGGAGTGCTTTTGTACCAGAAAATCCAAAGGCGTTTTTACAAAATAACTCATGTCAGTATGAATTTGGTTGGTTGCTAGATTATTTGCTTTACGACTATTGTCTTTTATATATATGTATACGTATGTACTTGATAGATAAATCCTCGATGGCTTGAAATGGGCTTGTGAGGTAAAGAGACCAGGCAGCCTGATGGATACCATTACACGAGTCGAACGAGCAAAAATCACCATTTAAGAGGCCAATCTATGGCATAGATGAGGTTAAGTATGCCTGATTAAGAACGTAGAGGAGAAAGACAATCGCCTATGGTTATTTCGTCTTCATCCCTAGTGGTCACAACTGCAATCGGCTAGGGGCTCAGGAGCGCTTTGCGTCCGCTGGTGTGATGGATGGCTAGTAAGGCATACTTTTTTGACTGTTACATCCACATGCAAGAGGGAGAGAGGGTTTTGTCCTCCTTACTAAGAACCCACTCCGACGGAGGTTAATTTGGGCTCCTGGCGCATACACCAGGGTACCCAGTGCATAACGGAATGCGATTCCTCTCCCCACGGTGCAGCTTTCTTTACTCCAGACAGTCAGCTATTCTTCTAAGGCAATTGGCTTTCCAAACTGAAGCATTTAAATGACACAAAGAGAAAATTTCGAATTCTACACCTCCTTCCGTTTTCAATCAAGCATTTATCCGCTTAAATATACATGCATGTTTTGTACGATACCTTAGAAGTGGTAAGTTAAAACGACTTCCACTTGTCAAGCGTTGACTTACATTCATGTAATTTTCTATGCTAGTATGTTTATTACCAGTTGTGTGGATGTCTGGCTTACTAGAGAACAGGAAACCTTGTCTATCACTATCATTAACAGCCATTCATCTCTCTCCACCTGCAACCTAGGTACTGGTGAGGGAACATATTATGCCTTTATGTATGTATTATCACGATTACACTCCTTGCGGTGGTTAACATGAGGAATTAATTCCTTACCCTTTTGAGGATTAAGTAACTTAGTCCCCTGCTCCATACACATTAATCATGGGCAGAGGCTAAACCATGATTGTATTATCCAAACATAAGTCATAAGTTATGTAAATGGATGTGTGTATGACTGCATATTCCAGTGCCTTTTTATTACCCATTTAGAGACAGCTTCCTTTGAGCTATTTCATGAACGGTATAATTACCGCAGATCTGTACAACCATCAAATGGGTGGGTCTCTAAATCTCTGCATTTTTGTTCTTTTCCCTTAAAAACCGAACTACATTGCGAATCACCACTGTTCACTGGAGCGAATGACACCCAAGCAGAAAGAGGTAAATGCATTTCATACCTCGTTTATAAGATGCCTTAACTGCTTATGAAGGTGGTTTTACCAAAAAAAGAACTTTTTTCATCTTTGATGGCATGGCATTCCACCTGCTGCAGTGAGTTTGAAATTGTCCACATCATACTCATTTACCAGAATTAAAAAAGTCTCCCGAACCCTGCCAAATATTTTCCCTGTGGTAAGAAAAGCAAATGGAAGAGGAAGACCTTGTCAGAACAGTAGTGGAGCATTTCTTCAGATCAATTAGACGATTCTTGTCATGTCATCATGATTTTTGCACCCCGTGACCTTGAGGTCAATGTGACAATCTACGTCGAAACATTGGAGACGACTGTCAAGCCTTAGGTCGATAAAGCCATTCCCAGCAGACTTTCAGGCTTCAGCTTGACCTTTCCCTTTCCTCATCCAGCATGTCTGATTCAAGGGCTATTAATCTAACGTCTTGGCTCCCAGTTTAAACACTTCGTACTACCATCTCAAGGGCCACAAACAGGCATGATCACGACAGCAAAAACGTGTTAACTCCTCGTACTTTAAATTATCGTAACCGACATGAATGAAGACAGTCTAAGAGGGAGATGAAGCCATTTTGGAGGCTCCACTTAGAGCCATGTTGGTTCTGCTTATAAGTACCCTTTTCATAATTTTTTACACACCTTGAAAGCCGATGAGACAAGACCAGTCGATCTGTACCCGTAGCTACTAAATTTTTCACTGAATCAGTATCCCTATCTCCATTGAAGAAAAATTATCAAAATGTGACCTTCAGCAGGCCTTGATTTTGGGACACTTTCTTTCATGACAGAAATGAGAAAGATAAGTCGTCCTCGTAAACTACTGCATGAAATTCTTCCCCTGTGACAAGCGCCTATCTACTACACAGTTCTTGGGCTGCAGCAATTGCTATTTACTATCTTAGACTAAAAAATTTCATTCGGTACACCCATTGACACTTGATCTGAGAGGCCTCTACAAACTTAAAACCGCCGCCTACCTTTTGTTTCGATTCTGCACAAAAGTTATGCACTGAAATAACATCATTACAATTCATCAGCTAAGCAAAAGTTATTCTTTCAGAATGACTTAAATAATCCGGAAATTTCGGGACAATTGTTGCTTATAAAGCAGGAAATTTGTTTTTAATATTGAGCCTCGTAGCTTGTTTTTTTGGTGCTAAAGTGGGTTGCATCATGTGGGGTCTGGTTAACACTTAAACATCACATGCAAAAAAACACACAAGCACTGCAGCAGTCGTACCATTTTTACAAAAAAATGAATAAATATAAGCTGAGAGATTGTAAATCCTTTAAAACCTTGAGGGGTTCTACCCCTCCAAGAATGGATTGCAGATTCTATTCCTCCCTAGTACATGTTACAGTATGTTGCAGTAATGAGAGGTGCTCCGCCTCTTAGGCAGGGTTTTAACATAAACCCTTGGGCACGTCTTGAAGTTCCCCACTGTAGAGGATAATAACTCTTTCATTGAATATCCAGAGGCTTATCTCTTGACTATCTGCTATGCTAGTCTATCTCCTCCTTCAAGGCAGTGTGCCAAGAGTGTCAACAATGGGGATCCAAGGGAGCAATTTTGAGGCTCCCTATCAGTGGTTGATTAGACGTCCACACTTCAGAATTTACCATTTTCATCATTTGGACCATTGAGAGATCTAGCGATCCAGATCATCTTTTCGCAGTGAAGCTTTGCCTTTGCCACGCCAAAAGTGGTTTTCTCGGACTTCCATATCACCCATAGAGGAATCTCTGGGACGCATTTTTGCCTGTGCAGAGAATGCATGCCAAAGGAGATAAACTTGTGCATTCAGCATACCTTCCACCCTACTTCCTTGCATATTAAGGAACACTGCTCTTTTTTTGGCTGTGCATTCTAAACTTCTCCAAACAGTCATTCGGGAACTCCTTAGGTGATAATAGAATATTCCTCAAGAATTACTGACAAGAGCCATCCCTCCATCTAACCTGCAATAAAAATCGAGACTGCTAAGCAACCGAGGTAGACTCATTTAGGTGCGACTAGAAATGCAGCCGCATTCAATTCAACTGCTGCCTTGGCTTGGAAGTCTACATTTTACCCTATTCACTTCG
>NW_020170447.1:356518-385997 GCF_000524195.1 Echinococcus granulosus | reverse complement strand
ACCCTCCACTTTGGACCAACTGTCCAGTCAGAAGGGCGCAGAATAACCACATCGAACACGTAAGACTGGCCATATACTTTCTAGATACAAGGGTTGTAAAATCAAGTTAGGACTTAGAACTTTAATAACATCAATTCTTCAACATAGTCTCCTGATACATTTGTATCCACACATATCCAAGCCCTACCTGACGGTTTACCTTACTTCGACACCGGAGCTGAAATACTGACTTCTTGAGTAGTCTGGCAGGTACAAACCTGGATCCTTGAAAAGACCATTCAAATATCACACCGGTGAGCGGTTAAGGGTACTCGATGCAAGTAGATATCCAGCGGCATGATGTCTTCGTACACAGCAAACCACTAAACGCTGACATCCGGGCCAACAGTGTCTGGATTGGCGCATGACACATGCATCACCAGGTCAAACACTACGGTACCGTTACTGTCTCCACGTCTCAAATTGACCCCAGTGCAGACGTAGCCAGAACGGTACGAAACTAAGGACACAAACTGACGCAAATTGAAAACTGCGTGCAGTTAAAGGAACAATTAAAACAAGTACGTTTTGTCAAAGTACCATAAATGTGAGATTTGCAATCTGGTAAAGTTTTTCAATATGTTCCTCCTAAATGATAAAGGCGCTTTAGTCACCAAATAACGGGTCGTATTCTACCGTTAGAATCGGCGCGATTGCTTGTTGGAGTAGACAGTGGTGCCGAATTCGAAACAAGAAATCAAACCATTCTTACAGACAAATCCCCTCTCTTTGTTATTAACATGTCTTTAAAAAAAGACATTAATTGTATTTTCCGGCCTCTTAGTAGGGCTTAAGATTAACACAGAGCTAAGACAATTACCGCTTTTCTGGATACAAAACAGGGCCAGTGGCTGAAATCCCTGCTTGGGCCTTTTTCCCTCAGGCGCATGTTGTTGCGAGATACCTCGTTATCATTGCGTAAAATGGCCTAGAAATTCTAAAAATTCTCATGCGGAACGCGCTGGTCTCTTACACTCCTCCCCCCTTTGCTCCAATAACGAGATTCACACGCAAATCTTCCTTCAAATAGAGTCCCCTTTCACTTCTTCTACTGTTGTTACTGCTGCCGTTGTTGATGCTGGCATTATTGCTGTTGAAACTACTACTTCTGTTCACGGAACAGCTGTTCTCATCCATCACTGCTGGCCAAACAGCTGCTTAGCCTTCTTCTCCCTTCTCCTCCCTCCCTCCCTTCGCCATCGCCCTCCCGTAACTTGTTGCATTTCGCCCAGCTGGCACTTGTCTTGGTGGCCCTGAAATCTGATTGGATAAGGCCTTCATCGACTGCTTATAATGCACATTTCATGCTTTGCTCAGCCAATCAAATAGGCGATCGATTAAGTGGCCCGAATTCGTGATTGGTTGGTACTGCTTAGGTTGATTTACTCTTAAAGATGAATAACACTCAAGTTGTTTAAGCCCATTTGTTTTTCCAAAAAAAAACAAACAGCTTGATTATGATTAAACCATAAATGCTCTTTTTTGCAAATGCAATACACGTCGAATTTGGTTGATGATAAATCCAATTTTTAAATGTAATTCGCGATGAAATCAGTTCTGCGCAACCAAAAGACGATAACAAAATATTTTGGAATGGATTTGGACCTCTGAAGGTGAAAGTCAGTGACGGCAATCTACAATCGTTTACGACTTACATCACTTTCCTAGGTAAGAAGTTCTGGACTGGACTTTTGATTTCTACAATATTTTTGTCCCCAAATAGAGTCCCATGTCACAGGCATTCTACTTGATTTTTGAGATAAATGAATTATTTTGTATATTCCTCTATTATTTGCAGATAACCTATTGACTAGTCATTATTTTTAAATGAACCCGTACATTGAGATTGGAGTGAGTTGGTTGGATAAATTAGCAGGTGAAAAGTGGACAGCCAATGGTGAAAGCCGTAGAGCCATCAGCATGTAATTATTCCCAACGAATGACGTTTTTGCACGTTGAAGGTCGATAAATCACTGACTGCAGCTTATCCGCTAAAAAAGCCCTCCGGCGGCCATACAAACTTCGCCGGAAAATGAAGGAAAAAAGAGGCACCTTTGCGTTTTTAATCCTTGAAGCGATAACATGCCACTCTGGTCAGCGGGGTAGTTTGGGGCGGTATGTCCGTTGGATGAATGGAGCAACCACAATGCAATCGGAAATGTGTAGCAGTAATAATAAAGTAGGTTTTTAGTTACTTTCCATTTCAGTTTCCCCAATGATACTGCTTGCAATTACACCCGCAGAGGTGCATTTTGCTAGGAAACACCTTGAATTGTTATTGCAACCTTTTTATTGTAGGTTTTCATATCCTAAATTTTCCTTACACGAATGTGTTGTAGTGCTCAAACGACGCTGGTGGCTGGATTTTGCCTAGACAGGAAACTTCTGTTAAGCACCTATAACTGTGTCCGGAAGTGGCCATAGCGGAAACCTTTCAATCATGCGTGAAATCCTCTCCTGTTTTGTTACACGTTTTAGCCTTGTTAGAAAAGTCTGGCAAACATTTGCAGACAGAAAAAAAATGGTGAGATTTTTATCCAATTTTCCTTATTTTAAAAGAGTGAACGTCTTCGAGATTCGCAAAGCTTGCTTGCAAATTTTCTTTCCCTTGTGGGGAGCAAAACGATCAGACACGGATTATTCAAAAGAACTAAGTCGTCAAATGACCTCTTAAAGTATTTCCTGATAGGCAGAATAGTTGTAAACAATATCATTTGGATAGTTCCTAACTACGAATTTCTTGTATTTACTTGGAAAAAGGTTTCTTTTTAATTCGAACTTGTTTAATTTAATTGGTCATTCAATTTACCTGTTTAATGTTGTGGAGTGCTCCAAGTCGTTCCTGAATTCTAAAGTAGTCTTAATACTAATACAGTACTTTAAATGTTTGCTTTAGCTGTCGATTTTAGTAACTAGTTACTTGGGGCCCTGCCCTTGTAGCCCTTACGAGTGGCCATGCCAGTGGCTCCCGAGCCCTTCTACACGTCAAAAATACATTGTGTTTAAGTATTGTGGCTTCTTTCGTCTTTAGAGGAGTCTCAAGCGCTATATTAGGACAGAAAATGTATTGTCAACGCAAAGGAGGGCTGAGGAGCCACGGGCATGGCCCAGAGGCCATGACACCCAGCGGAAGAACAATAGCGGAGCTTTCAGTGTCTGTGTGATCAAAATTTGGATTTAAAAACAAAGCATTACATTTTGAATGCGTCAGTGACTCTCCCGTTGATAAGACTGAATCAACAATAATTTAGCCTAATCTTAAACAGACCCTCGAATTTGCAACTTCCTAGGTAGGTAAATAAAGTTTCTACTTTGTGACGTAAATCGAATCGCTACTTCTCTTTCCCTATCTAATCTACCAAGAAATGCGTTGATTCCTTATTTTTATTTTATCATACTCCTTTATGTTACTCAGTTAATCATTTCTGTACCCAGAAAGGAGGCACTTTAAAAATCCCATTGGTTTTAATAGGAATAGAAGCAAGAGCTTTACTGCGAATCTGATCTTTTATTAATTTGTTGCAAGAATTACTTAAGCAACTTCAAATGCCCTAGAGGTGATTCCTTTAATGTTCCCTCCCAATCTCAGAAAGGTGGTCGTAGACGTACCTTCTCTGCATCAATCAAAAATTATTATCTATAATTAGGGTTGTTTGGAGTGAAAATAAAGTGGTGTTATTAAACTATGCTAAATTTGCTCTCCTCCATGAAGGGGTTAATAACAACGACTCCAAAAGCACTGCCACTTAGCCTTTCAACTCTCCCCTGAAGTCGTAGCAAGTCAAAATGGGATGGGAGAGCGTGTAACTGCTGGTGTAGAGGAGGCCTGGGAGACCATTACCAGGCGCAGAACGGAAGCACATCATGCGGAGGCTGAAGTGTCCGGACTGTTAAACACGCAGTTACACAAAATATAAAATAACCACACACACCCATCAATAAAAGTGGTGGATAGTTCTTTTTTATAGAAAAGGCGTCGTTGACAGTGATGAGAAAGCAGTCATTTTTGATAGACGGCTTATCAATTTTCTAAGATCGTTTGTTGATTTTTTGATAATTTGACATCTCTTGGTCTGCTTTTTGTCAATCAACTGACCTGACGTAAAAAATGTCATTGCGGTTATTTAATAATAAAGGGGAAGTTACCAGTACCTGTCGCAGATGAAATTAAGTAATCGAGCTGATTTAAAATAAAACAATCTTACTGGTTTACTCTCTTTTGACTGAGACAAATAGAGAGAATTGAAGAGACTACCTTACCAAAGCGACCAAATTGGATGGTTTTGGTTTGTCGTTGACAGGGACCTATCTGTTGAGTGCCAAGGAGTGATTTTATGTCAAAAGCAATTTTAGAGGAAACCTATAACAGCAGGCAACTATTTGGCCAAAACCTTTGCACTGGGTGAATTGCTAATAAGGCCAAATCTTAAAAGATGCTATCGAGGATTTGGAGTTCGTAAAGAGACACTACTTTTCTGTCGATTTTCCGAACATTTATAATGTGACACCTCGAGACTCCCCTGAGGACGAAAGAAGTCATAACACTTGGGCAAAATGTGTATTGCCGGCGTGGATTAAGGGGTGGGAGGGCTGCTGGCTCAACCCGGAGGCCATGCTGCCTAGCGAAAGCACAAAGGTGAGGTCCCAAGTGCCCACGAAATCAAAACGAAGGGTTTAAACCGGTAGGCAGAGTAACACATGTCCAAACTAGCATTCATTTTATCTCCCACTCGAGGGACCGTGTCGAAATTATACTTTGATTTGTAAAACAATAGTACATAAAACTTTCCTTTTTTGTCTAGTAGGTGAAAAATGGGAATCATGGTTCCATTCAATATAATACAATCCTTGTTTAAATAAACGCTACGTATCAATCGTAAGATTGGCTTTCTAAGAATAGTTTGATATTCAAACAACCTGTCAATCAATCGCACTGTCAAGAGCTGCACTTCTACCCTTCGTATCAAAATGTTATGGTAGGAGGTTGTTTTTAATCAGTATGTATGAAGGTTCATACTTAAATAAGTTCAACTTTTACCGATTTTTTGGGTCACCATCAAGGCAGCTCATTATCATCATTGGCGTTTCAGGTCAACTCATTGAAGTGGAAAATGCTTAAATATTTATGGCATTCTCATTAACAAAACGAAGTTTTCAATGTTGAAGAAGTGGCTAATGAACGCATGACTTCGTGATTCAAACATTCAGCAAGGTCCCGTTTTAACTGAAGGCTTTGATTTTGAGGTCGAATGGACTTTACGAGAGACTATTATCTAGCACCATTAATTAAGACTCAGTTTACCTATTTCCCGTCTCCACCTAAACAGTGTATTGTAGCACCCTGAGTCTTTCCTGAAGTCGAAAGGGGTCATAATACCAGGACAGAAAATGCATTGCCAAAGTACAGAAAGACTGAGGAGGGGGGCACTGGCATGTCCCTAGGGTCATGACACCTAGCGGAAGCGAAATGGCAGAGCGTTATGTGATCAAATAACCAGAACAGGAAGTTGATCAAAAAACCAAAGCATTGGAGCATGATCCCCCATTTTTACATGCGGCAAAAAACACAAGACCTTTGACCGGTGGGAAAATGAGATACGCACTTTTACTTGAATGTAGTTACCAAGGCAGATGTTATTAATGGGTTTCAAAGAAGATATTAAATGCAACCCAAATTTAAATGAATAAATACCTAGTAATGCGACACTTCATATGCATTAGCTACGACTGTAAAGTGATCCAGTGGCTGATCTCAATGATTGACTGATTTGGCTGCGATTTTATTGGTTACTGGAATCGACCACCGGTTGGAAGTTATGCTTTCAGGAACATTACTTTTGTTTTAGGCATTGAATACGAGCATTTTATCCAGCTTTTTATTCCAGTTTTCAGTTTGAAGTCTAAAAAATAATCTCACGTGGAACATGGAGGGGCCAGCTTACTAAAAGAGCAAAGAAAGGTGGGAATACACTTCGTTGACTATTCCACATCTATTTATACCTCTCATTCTCTACAACAGCGTGGAAGGCAATGGTGCCTTTAGGTGCTTTCAGATTCCCAACATGGTTGCAATGGAAGGTTAGAATGAGATGGCGGCTGCTGAGAAGGGTACGTCACTTCAATTTCATTAGCTTCTCAGCTATACCACTCTCTATCCACAGAAGAGGAAACAATGGCGAAGCCTGGGACACGTAACAGATTAGCGACGCCTCAATTGGACAAAAATTTTGCATTTCAATTATACCGAGCATTGAAAAATCTTAACAACACGAATGCTTAGAGCAATACCTCACCCAACTGGTCCCGAATAAAATGAATCAGTGGTAATGTGATCGTCGGTTATCTATTTAAGTGATTAATAACCAGTCATTTGACTACTATTTTATTGGTCAAGGATGATAATTCTCGATGGGGCTAACTGATAGGGGGTCCAAAAATTGCTCCAATTTGGTTTAATGGAAGTAGTTTGAGGAATCATACTTAGTAACATACATCATATTTAATTTGAAGTCTCTATGCATGTAATGCAAAATCGTTCCAGGATGCGACAAAACAGCACTTGCCACGCCAGAACAAACTTTGTTGATTAACGTCACCACCACCTATTTCGCACACTTTACAGAATGCACCTAACGAGTAAGAAACGGGAACAGAGGCGACGACAAACACACCAGACAGTTGCTTGGTCACTATTAATAACTAAATTTATTGAAAATGTGAAATTTTCAGCCGGACAACAGCCAAAAATCCAGGTGTAAGCACTATTGCAGTGTTTACTTCCCTGGACCAGTTTGAACTTCTCCATTGTGAGGTGAACAGAGGCGTGGCAACCCGATTGCTCTTCACTGCTCAAAGTAGTCAATGATTAACAAAATTTCCTGCAATTGCATTGGTCACTCAAATTCTTTCTTGATTGGATCACCTTTTTGAAGATTCATCTCTTGCTTCAATAACTAAGATGGATATCTATGATATTAACGTGAAAATTATGCAGCACTTCCAATTTACACATTACAAAGTGAAGCCAGGGTGGAATGGAAAAGAACCCAATCAAGGGGACAACTTCGCCTGCTATTTCCCCCAATATCTGTGAGATCTTTCGCACGCAATACATTAAAGAAATGAATTCAACCACTGTGTCGGAAACCTTAGGTTTTCTTTTCACAACAACGAAAAAGTGGTAGGCAAAAACATGTTTGAATTCAAAACTATTGGACTAAGTCTGTCCTAAATGAAATTAATAAACTATCGGTGCCTCTGACCATCCTTCAACAATTCAGGTGCTTAATGACTGACCGTGACCTTACCGGTTCCTAAAGTCGATTGCTGACTGATTGTGATCCCTTTGAGGAGCCTAACTTTTTCATCAACCGGGTTTATGGTCCATGATTTATTACAGCTGCTCTTTTCCATAAAAATGGGAAATTAGTCTAAGATAGCCCGACTTTGTAGAAAAATAGAACGATGTTATTCGAGCCCATCCCGATATCCATCTCCAAAATTTATGAAGACATTAGATTTGACAACAAAGTGAGAGCTGAAGCGATGGTGCTACAAGACCACTATCGGTGCTCCTATCCGTCGCAAACCCCCAACTGAACAGCCGAGAATTATAGTATAAACATGGTCTGGAGCGAAGCCCCCGCCCAAAATCAAGTTTACAGATTAGATCCAACCGATACCATACGACCGAAGGTCCAGTTATTTAGTAACTTTTAAATATTTACTTAATTACTAATTTGCCCATTGGTCTGTGGCGGTTGTCCAACCGGACATTCAACCTGCTACTTCATTGGCCAATGAAAGCCGACACTGGCCGGCCTGTGTTTCCTCAATAAGCATCACCTTTGTTTTGTTTCGATGAGATCAGTTAGGGTGACTCAAAACTTAAATTTATTTGTAACTTATTGAAATTCCTAATTACTTTTGAAGCAGACAAAATCAAGCTTGCCTGGAGTGGCACACAGATAATCCGATCCACTAGGAGAAAAGAAGAATATACCTCGTTTATCAGTCCCACCTATATCTATGTCTCTCTCTCTCTCTCGTTCTTTCCATAGAATGTACTAAAAAAGCAGGAAATAACGCAGTTGATGGATACACATCACGGGTAGCTGTTTGGCTACCAGGGGTGCTCCCAAGGTGTTCCCTATTTCTCTCTACCTCTCTATTTCTCCTCTCTTCTTTGGGTAGGCTTTTTACAACATGTACAATCGGTAAGGTAGATGGGAAAGGAGAGGAAAGGGGAAGGAACGGAAGGCACGAAGGTCCAATTCTTCGGATTTTTCAGTTCTAACTGAAGAAGTACGTTGAAGTAAGAACTTTGGAGAGGTCAAAGTTAGCCTAAAAAGGAAGGAGGTGAATGAAATGTCAGCAGACACTTGAGAGTGAACAGGCATTTGAGTGACAAATAAAGGTGGGTGAATTTGTAGATCAGCAACAGGTGGGATTTTTGCGTCCTTTAAAGCTGCAGTAGCGGCTGAGAAAATGCACGGATGATATTTCCGTTCATTTAACGTTGCAATGCGGAAGCTAGTTTTTATCGCACGTCAGTCAGCAAATAATTACGAAAAAAGTGAAACTTGCTTCCTGTCATCATCAGTTAATGCATGTAGGACCTATTTTCTCACCCTCCATCTCGATTGTTCCCCTCCCAGTTGGCGTAGGTGTGAACCAGTTGTTTCGCCATCCATGTCACGTTGAACATGAATGGAAGTTGGTCTTGAAACACCAACACCTAGTCCTTCATTATCAAGAGCAACGGTTCTTCCTGAACGAGATACCTACGACCAGCTCATCAATGCAACCAACAAGTTTACTTAAAGCGCTTCCAGGTGGTGCGTTCTGCTATCACGGCCTCTGCAAGGGGGATACGAAAAACTTGACAGAAAACCAACTTCCGCCGATTTGGAAACGAGTCCAACTCAGTTCGAAGGGCAGGCAACCTTCAAATTGCATATATCAGCTTCATTCAACCGAGCCCTTTATTTAGAAGTTTGAAAAAGGGGAAGTTGGTGGAGAGCACAACGGAGGGTGTCACACTGACAGATTGACGCAGGCAAGCGCATTGTAATGCACATATTTGACAAGACCTTAAAGGTGACAGCAATTCATTGTAGCCAGCCATATCGAAAATCGTATAAACTTCCGGCTTCAGCTTTGAATTTACTTCCTATTCGGGAGTAAGCATGAGTCAATTCAACTGCTTTCAACGTCTTTGGAGAAAAAAAAAAAACGATATTTTCGAACCTCAAGCAACAAATTTTGGATAAAACATAAGCAAAAAAGGGTCGAGTTCTCTTGCCAAATATTTCACAGCTTGTCCGATAAAGACGCAAGGAAGAGCCAACTTGGATTTTATCTACACCACCCGGGAATAATAAATCAGTTTTTCTTTCTCAAAAAGATGAATAAAAACACGATGATATTAGCATTTAACACCCCCAAAAAGGAAAACAACAAATTAAAACTTGCCTCTTTTGGGAAACTGTTTCAGAAGATTATTGAAGTTCACCGCCTCGTCTCGCTTCTTCTCGGGCAGTTTCTCGAGTTCCCTGCAAAGGGGGTTCAAGTGAATGTACTTTTGTTGGAACCAATTGAACACTTCCATTGAAATACCACATTAGCCCCAGCAACTTCCCTATCTCCTGACCTACTTCCGCCGCAGTGGCCCATTCTTTGCCATTATTCCAAAGGCAGTATGACCGAAGCTTACAAGGTGTGAGTAAAGGGGTATAAAACGAAGTTTAAGCCTGTCTATCGACAACAAGTGAAGTCCTCAGCCTCCTCAAATTTAATTCAAATTTTTTCCTTGTCCTTTAAAAGTACTACCTCTAAATAGGCCAAGAAAGTGATTTTCTTCGAGTGACAAGAAAAAGACAGCTTTGATACGGCGACGAATTTGGTAGAGCCAAGAAAGGAACATTGCAAGGAGATTAGAAAGCTACCGTCTGCTCGGATTCTTCTGTCCCCTAACAGATTGTTTGAAGGTGTATTGTGTACGAAAATAATCCCTGATGGTGCCAAAAGGTGTTACCATATTGCGGGTATTTTATCACCATCCCTATGACAACACTATCTCCATGAACTGCAGCAAGGTTTCACATCGGTCATCGGCTTTGTTTTTTGTTTACTTAAAACAAGAGGGAAGAAAAACCAGCATTAATTCATGTCAAAACAATGCTGAAAAGTGGTTTCAGGGACATTCTGGCAGCAAAAGTTGATCTTTTGCCTTGTCACCTTCGCAGCGGGGTGATTGAAAGAACAGCCAGCCCACGAAGAATGTTTCAGGGGGAATTTTGACGGTTGTCAAAAAGAGGTGGAACCATAGAGGGTCTGTGTAAAGTTCGAAAGGGGGAGGGGAGAGTGGGTTCTTTCTCCCACATGGTTTGTGCGTGGAAGAAATGTGGTGTAGTACGAAGTAATTACGACGCCAGGCTCATCAAATCACCCCTTTTCGTCCTCTCGTACCTTTTTTCCTGCCCTTTCGTTCGCGCCTCCATTTAGTCATCCAACACAAACTCGTTAACGTACACATTCATTACTACATTGAGGAGACATGCCGTTTTGTAAAACAAGTTTCACAACATGAAAAGGCCTAATCGGCTCCAAAGGAAGAGAATTTCTCTTGTCGTAGGCAATCCCCGAAAAATGAGGTTAAGCTTCGCTAATTTAGAGTTCAAACCTAGTAACTCCTACTGTCAACTTCACGAAAAAGAAGATTTACCTTCGTTTTGGGACTTTTACCAAGGAAATTTGAGCTGAAATGAGACATATCACTTACGCCTGAGAGTACTCGAACTTCTCACGAAGGTAATCAGAGAGGTTTTCCAAGACGTTTTCCGAGTGTAGAGCCACAAATTCCTCACGGCAGATCTGGAAGGAACATTCAAATGCTGGGTAAATTAAAGACCTACTAACAAACCACTTTGAGACAGTCAGATCCCCTACAACAGGGGAATGAGCGTCGTGACCCTGAAGCGCTCATGTTGGAATAACTTCCACTACGACGGACGATTTTGGTCTTGTAAACACAATGTTCTCGTGGGAGACCTAAGCTGAGACTGAATAGCTAAAAAAAGTGCGGCTCGAGTCACATCGGAAAGTGTAAAAGAGACGAATCGGAAAGACAGCTTCATCAGTAACGCGTAAACGGAACGCGAAGCTAGTAGTGCGGATGGTAGACGTTGATGCTATCAGCGTGGGGGTTGGATCAAGGGAGGATGGGAAAATCCAAGCAGGAATAATAGCATGTACCGCTATGCTACAACAAAGATGATGGACGGTAGCACCTTCATTGACAGAGACTTGCCATCACCCCGGATAAAAAAAGTTCTGTCGCTACGGGCGAAGACATGCCCTTTTCTGAATCACCTCGGTTTCTATACCAATTTTGACCTCCACCTGTTCATTCCATTTTGTGTGTGATCATGTGATTTTCAAATGCCAAGAAAGAAGATAGTAACCACAGGAAGCTTGGAAAAATATCATTAGAGGAATGCGAGGGATGAGGCAGTATCTCCTATTCTCTTCACCTTAAAGTACAAATTCTCTCATGGTCAAGATGTGTGGCTCTAGGAGGTCATATGCGACACGGTCTTTCAATTCTTCCTCTAATTGCGGCTATCCTGGCTACTTTGGAATTAAATAATCCCCTCCTACACGTCTTCAAGTTGTATCAGAACTGGTGCATTAATCTCGAGTAATTTTAGTCGGTAGTGGAACCTGCCTCTTCATCATTCATGCTTAAGAATGGAAGATCTTTCTAAATGTGGCGATTCATCACCAGAATCAAGCTAATTAAGTCTTCGAAGAGAGGCTTCACCAACCCCGAAGCCAAGTTGCACACGATTCGTGGGGCAGCAGACCAGCCCGGATCGCATCCACCAGGTTCAGCCAACATTTGATGGCATGAAGGCTCAAGGTAATAAGGAGTAATGTCCACGTACAATTGCATTTCATAAGTTCCCTACGAGTTTCAAGTTATAGCATCTAGCTATGACAAAGACAGCACGAAGCTTCTTCGGTTTTGTGAAAGAAAAAATCAGCTAAACGCACGAACTCACAGGCGGTGTGTGAACCAACAACTTACGCTTACACTTCCACACTTGTCAAATGTTTTGTCGCTGCGTGTGAATCGGATTGACCCTGTTCTTGTTCCAATTTTAAAAGCAAAAACTTAAATTAGAAGGTCAAATATACCGAGTCGACTTGGGTGAAATGACTTAACAATTGATCAAAAACCACTACCGGTGGTCCTTTTGAAAAGCGGGACCGCAATTCAGGCATTCACACTCACAACATTTGAGGTTAAATGCAAAAATTCACTCAAATTTTGTTGGTGATTTTAAGTCCGGGGGTAAAAATAATGTATCAAAAGTTTGAACCGGGTGGAAGAAAGTCGTTGGTTGAGCAATGCTGAACAATAGTGGGTAAGGGAAGCAGATTACCCAATAAGAATAACAACTACTAGGCAATGAAGTTATTGCAAATTGCCAGTGAAAATTTGAAAGTGAGAATTGATTACTTTTAACAATTGAGGAACTTGTGGAAAAGAAAAAAAAAACATACTTCAAAAAGTCAACTGCAAGTGTCAAAACGCAACACGAGCAATTTAGGTTAATGCAATCACACCACCCAATCCACCTGTCCAAAAGAACTGAGATGCTGTCTTACTTCGCACATTCTACAAACAAATGAGCTCCAAATGGAAGTTTTTTTTGTTACCTCGGCAAAAAATTCTCTTAACCTAATTTTTCTCTGCTAGACGCCAGTCTAATTTTGATTTGTGTGCAGCAAAGAGGAGTACAGGAGAGGGAGGAAGAGGGATGAGGCGGGGGACAGCTGGCGACATTGAGGAAATGAATTCGTCCAAGTCCTAGGCGCCTGAACCACATATTTTGAACATTTTGTGTCCACAAAATCAGCTCGTATGTGGTCCAGGTGTAACGATCGCCCTACGACGACGAAAAAGAGTGGAAAATCGGAAACTTGGGCTATTGGACATGGACGAAAGTTGGTTTGGAGCTTCGAGAAAGACGGAGTTGAGAGGGGAGCAAGAAAGTAAACCTAACCTTTCTTCTTGAATCGCAAGTGACAGAAGCATGGAAGATTTTGATAAGGGGAAGATACTTGGCATTTCAATTCTGGATCTACAGATCCCATGTGCACCCATCCATCCATCCATCTCTCTGTTCCGGACTCACCCGCCTATCCATGTCAAACCTGTCCATTCATTCATGTATCTATCCTAACGTCCCATTAACGCAGTTTTCTCAGGTCCATCCACCCAGCTCTGATCCTCCTATTAGTCTCATTTTCATGCATCGAGCTACTACCTCCCTTCAGCACAGAGGAATGAAGGCATAGAAAATACTCCCATACCAAACCGACTCCAAATTTGTGTTTGATCCGTTTTTCAAAAAGCAAACCCCCCTTCCAAATAACTATTTCCTGTAGAGACAGTTTTGACGATAATAGTACTGATCGAAAAGGTACCACAGCATCTTGGTAGGATGTCAGTTTACTTTTCCTCCTTCTTTCCTCCTCGTAAGGGCATTTGTGTGAATGGAAGAAAATGAAAGGCTCTCGCCCGCTCCTCCCTCAAACACTGATTGGATGAGGCGCTGATTTTGCGTGTCTGGAATAAAAGTGGACTTCAAAGAAGGCGACTGGAGAATGGCACAGACGCCTCGAAACTTCGCTACACCCACCCAGCTAGAGTCAACAGTTACCACCACCACTACCAAGAGTATCACGGCTGACATTTCACCTGCCTAATTAGCTTTAATTTGTAATAACAGCTTTTTCCCGAATGCTTTTGATCTGATCAAAAAAAGCCGGCTGAAAAGCGAATTGCAGTGCGGCGCCTCTGTAAATGATTGGTGGACCTGCATCGAGGGAAAAAAGTTCGAGCAAAAGGTGCCGAAAGCTGTGCAACAGACAAACTCGTGCCGGAACATTCCCCCCCCCCTCCTCCTCTGCTGGTGCAGAGAAAAAAGACAGAAATTCGAGCGATGAAGAATCGCAACATAGAAAGGGCGCATGAGAGAGCACGACTTCGAATGATAGCCTGTTGGAATTAGCCCACCCTATTTCTGTATGGTTATCATTTTACCTACAGAAGAAATTCTCCTTACCGTCGGATGACGATAACAAACCAGGTGGCATAAATGGAAAACTTTAAATGAAAACGTTTACGCTACACCGTGGGCATTTGCTCAGGTCTCCTAACTGCTGAATTAATGGCAGACATGATTCATGGTATGTGCAATTTTCAAGCGTTCGCTTCAACTGTTAGCCGTGGAGGGGTTCTGAGGTGCTCTCTTCATTCCCAATGTTCGCAACTATAGCAAACTAAACCAGAACGTCTACCCTTGAAATGACTGCCTGCTGATAGACGATGACGCCACGAGAACCAACTTCATACCTATGTTCAAGCACTTGCACCAACAGAGGTGAATTCGTGAACACCCATTTCCGTGATTAAGGTATAAGGTTTATAATGATTACTTTTATGCTACTATGCAAGATCTTTCGGTTTTTAATCGCAAAACAATCGCCTTAGAATCATGAATGAGCAGTTGATAATTCGTTACCAATGGATTAACACTCCATTACGGGGAAATCAATCCAAGCAGCGGGAGAAAAATGGTTTTTTCTTCTTTCCATCCGTCTCCACAAAGGTCGCACCTCACACCTTTGGGTGGTCACTAGGGCAACAAGAGGAAGGTGGAGGCGGGGAAAGACAGGCAGGAGGCCTGGTCGGTGGGCTGAAATTACTATGTCGCACTCATCACTGACTAATCGTCTCCATGTCCGACCTACAAATCGGCATGTTTCGACCTCCTCCTACTCCTGCTCCTTTCCTTCTCCTTCTTCTTATTCCTCTTCTCTCCCGCCTCCTTTTACGTGCAAAAAGATCTTTGTCGGAAGCCAAATGGAAAAAATCCAAGGTTAGACTTCACAGACTCCCCTTCCTCCTTACGGAGGAAAGGAATTTGACGGCAGTCTCTGCTGCTCGACAGCAGAATGACATTGCCTTATTTACTAACTGCGTCAATCTACTCGGTCTGCTTGCGGGTGGCGTGGTGCTTCGCTTATGCCACACTTCTGTCAGTAGGCCGTTTGGTTAGAAAAGGGAACACAACCCACATCCAGACACCTCTGCCGCCTGACGCGTACAACGAAAACTGGGACGTTACCGTGTAATGTGATGACTGGACGTTGAGGTGGTGTGAATAGTGGTATCTCCTTCAATGGAGCGTCAAGGATGATTATGTGGAAATACATTCCTATTCATATGCTCCAGTGATCAGAAAATAGCGGGAATACTTCGAGACTTTGATTCGGATAGTAGAATACTTGTTTCTTCTTCCTCCACAATAATTTTCCCTTAGTTATAACAAACCTCCGCTAAATTCGGTATCCTGTGAACGGGCTTTTGCGATGTTGGCATTAAGCTTGTACTACTTTGTTGGTTACTTCTTTGGGAATAACTCGAACTCTGAAATAACACCAGCAGCTACGCTTCAAGATGAAATTGTTGAAGCCTACCTTAATGCGGCCTCAGCTATTCTGATGCAAAGAAGAGTATAAATGTGCATTTCGTCGGAATCATAATGCATCCGGAACGCTTTAGGGCCTGGATTTAGTTAACAGATAGTTGTGTATCCTATCCAGCCCCTAATAATAAATCGCTCTGATAAAGTTCACTTTGTTCCTTCCGGTGAAACAAGCATAAAAATCACTTTGACCTTTAAATATACAGTTTAGACAGGATCTAAAGGTCAAGCTAAAAGACATGAAAAAGCGAAGAAAGTATTTGATTGGTTAATGAGGTTTCATAAACTCTCCTCGGATCAGCATGCCACCCGTATCAGTACTGCCTCCTTCAGGAAGCGTCCAAGACTCCCCTTCGCATCAAGTAACGCAAGATGCGGTCATTTTAAAAACCGCTTTGATACAGACGGCCTTTGTATCAGATAAAAAGCCTATACCGCTCTTTTCATAAACCTTGGACATTCAACGTGCGACATCTTATTTCTACGTTGAGTACATTGCAGTTAAAAGCGGATGTGGGAAATTTGGCATTCATAAGGTCCAAATGACCTTTTTACTATTTCTCAATGACGATATAGATACTAGCAACTGCCTACTAAAAGGCGCAAAAGAGGTACCCCAGCATCACACTTGGTCGTTCTGAGTCCAGGAATCAGCACTTTTAACCGATTGCCAGAATCCATAAAACCACGTCCGTGAACATGAAGGAAATTAAGAAATACGGTCATGGAAGACAATTACTACCTTCCATTAGAGGCTAGGACATTAAAAGTGCATCCAAACGCCTTATATTCCCTCACCAAGGGGGTGGCACATGACTACGCCTGTTTGGCAAGCCGACTATTCTGCAGTTTATGAGAAAAATTTGCAACTCTGCAAAACTGGAACGCAAAACTTCACTGGAGGCAGAGCCACTATTCTGTCAAACAGTAGAGATCAGGAATAGAATATGCATACGTCGAGAGAGCCAATTCATATCCCATTATTGCATATATTCCTCCTTTCCTAGGCTATCACCGAGTAGACTAGATGTGACCTACTGATGTGAGGTGCGTCCAGGGCATTCGGGAAGTCCGGCGGGCTGTATTCACATACACAAGGTAAAGAGTAAGAATCCTCAAACTGGTTCATGACAAAAGAATAATAACCGTTGAAGGGGTGTTTGGAAAGCTGAAGGTGGGTGATGGATTGGCTCGAGAGGACCCAGGATAAGTCCCCTTCGTAGTGGGCGCAAATAAATGGGAGATAAATAAGTTAAAAATAGGCGAAATAGGTAAACCTAGGATCGGATGTTAATCCTTTGATACGATAGAATGAAGAAAATCGGGCAGAGAAGTTAGTAACCATATAAAAATTGAAGACAATAATGGGTGCATCATGATCATGAGTGTTTGCCCTCTGTGGAAAGCTCAAATACCCTGAACAAAAGAGAGACTTTTGGACACAAAGGGCAACAATGGTCAATTGGATTCAAACAGCAAGACATGAGCGAAATAAAACCAGCCGTAGGATACTTTCAACGGACAAACAACCTCGGTAGCTGGACAGTTTTAGAGGTTAGAAATGGGACAATTGCTATGCCCTCTTTCCTATCATCCTTCCTCAAGTGAACGCCCTAGATTCATTATCTCGTCAGATCTCATCACAGTGCCGCATCGGAGCCGAGATGTGGCACGATGTGATGTGCGTGCGCGGTTTATCTGATCCCCATCACGTTTCCGCTCGATTGCCCACAGCTTGGTTTGGCAAGGTGATTACTAAGTGCTAATTTATCTTCTCTCCTCGTGGCTTAAACAATGGAAATAAGATGGATAGAGAGTTTTCTTCTTGCTGTTAAGATGAAATGACAGGCAATAATAGTAATCCAGCTCAATATACATTACTTTTCACTTTTTATCACCATGGCAACAGCGGTAATATCCAGATTAAATAAACCTCCTAAGCGTCTTTTTTACTAAGGTGAAGGGAGCAGTTCCGATTAAATTGGTTGGTTATTATCTATCTAGGGTCTCAGTTCACATCGCATATATGTGACGCCTGGTTGACAGGTTGTTCGCTGATACAAAACTCCTTAAATGTTGCACAAAACAAAGGACAATTTCCTTTCTAGGGGCACAGACGGGCAGGGAAGATAAATGAAACAAAGTCGACACGGGAATGAGAGATCAACAGGTAACAGGACAAAAAAGAAGACAGCTGATCCAGTTTGAAAAGGAGCTATGATATTTTTCACCACTTTAAGCAGACGATAAACCGCTAAAATGACGAGGGCCAAATAAATCCGGGCGACCTTTGCAAAATTTAAGTGATTGCAGAAAACTAGGCAAAAGGGTTTACTTGTTGAGGAATCCAGCACTACAATCCTTCAACTAACAGCCCTTCTCAACGACAGACAAATTGGCTGCGAATTCCACCTTTGTCCGACTCTTTGTCACCAAAAGTCAAGGCAATAACCCCGGCCTTAGCCACCTCCGTTTCCATCTCATCTGGACTTCTCCAGTGAATCGTCTAGTCGATTTCGTATGTCACCACGCCATTGCCTAACGCTGCCGCTCATGCCCAGAAAAGATGATATTCAGGACTGAAGCTGATGATATTGAAGGGAGACATCACCTCCTTCTAATCCACTCAAAAGTGGTCTTACTACTGCGACCAAGTTTAGCAGCACCACGAGGTCCTGCATCATTTTGTCAAAATAGACCCTCCTTCCGATTCCTTGGCAAGTCCCTATTGTTTTCCAGGAGGAAGAGGAGGAGGGGAGAAATTCTTTTGGGACAACTTTAAGTGGATAGACCTCAGGTGTAATGGCTGCTTAGTTTTCAGGTGAATAATTGACTCTGGAGTGTATCACACACGTTGCAAGCATGTTTTTACATTGGGGAGATTAAGAATGAAGAGGTCTGAGGCTTAGAAGTATGGGAAACATAGTAGAGAGCCCAACGAAAAGTGTCATATTGATGGAATGACACGCATATAGTCCATGCGCAGGAGCAAACCCATGCATTCCACGTGTACCTACACCGAAGAAGGCGTGCACCTGCTGCATTACCTGATAGTTAAGTCCCTACACAACAGAATGATGTCTTTTAGGTGTACATTTGATCGCGCACACCTTTTCCCTACTGATTCCCTACCGGTGACATTGAGTCCCATCTCTGGTCTCCCAACCTCCCTGTAAGTCCAGAATACACGAACTTCTAGACTCGTGTACCTTACAGCGCCTTCTGGGATAACCTGCTTAATCGCCATGTTTACGAACCAAGCATGAACATTTGATAAGCAGAGAGGCAATCCCAGAGTAGCAAAAGCTGTGGGCACTCTCAAAGTGATGGTCCCTTTTCTTGCTACAATAAGTGACTTAAGAAGGACGGAATGGCCGATCAGGGGAAGTAAAACAGGCTATTACAAATATTTGTGGTCCCAAATGCTAACATTACTACTTCGTCACGTCGGCAAAAGGTGACTACCAATTACTTTTGCTGACGCAGGTGAGGAACAAGTCATGTTCGAAATAGAATATGGTATGGGGGGAGGAGAGGAGAAGGCAAATGAAGCCGATGGACAGAAAGGCTAACACGACAGCAGGAACAGAGAGGCACGTTTACCGTTATCAGCACCGATAAGAGGCTGGGGGGGAGGGGAAACAAGTGGTGGCGAATTTCGAATGTGACTCGGGAACTCCGAAAAAACGGTCTTAACATATCGGTGTACTTCCAGTGGACTAAGGGGCTTCCATTGAAGGTGGTAATTGATTGTAAGTTGCAAATTCTTACTTCTTCAGTATGTCATTGAATCAAATGACGGATGAGTTTTAACAATTGAAGACACAGACCATAACAATCA
Source organism: Echinococcus granulosus (assembly GCF_000524195.1). Lineage (NCBI taxonomy): Eukaryota > Metazoa > Platyhelminthes > Cestoda > Cyclophyllidea > Taeniidae > Echinococcus > Echinococcus granulosus. The sequence continues at coordinate 366,554 of NW_020170447.1, read as the reverse complement.
AGAAAGGACGTCTTTTACTGCTATTCGGTAAACGACCAATTGAGTAGGCTGAATGGGAGGGTTTCATAAGCCCGCTCCGCCGTTTCTGCAAGCGATACTTAGCAGCTCAACCTTATTGACGGCCTTCAGCAACTTCGTTTGCGTCAAAGTAGCTACTATAGCCCCATCGACTCCTGGCGACAGCCATACAACGCGGACGGTAATAAAGCGAGACCTAGATTCAATGAATTCAAGTCGTCAGTAAAAGGAACGACGGAATCTGTGAAATGGGGAACAAATAGTACGACCTATAGAAGCTGAAATGAGCTCAGAATCAAAGTGGTAGCACAGATTGGAAGAGGGAAAAGGAAGCGGGAAGCGCCCTGATAACGGTGCTTCGATAAACCAAACTTTAGTCCACGAAATGCACTCAGTACATGGGCCATGTTCAGGGAAGTAATAGTTCAAACATGGAAAGGCTGATGTACGATTATCGTCGAATTTACCCGTCACCCCGATGTGATGGCGAATCACCATTTCCATCTTCCAATTCGTTTCGATTCACTCTAACATGGTGGAAATGCCCAACACACAGACGAAATCGGTGAGAATGCTGTGAGCAATGTATAAAATAAAAGGGAACTGGTTAATGTACTTGTTTTAGCTCGATTTGATTGAACAACATCTCATTTGAGACATTTACGTCCCCAGTTCTTGCTTAATCTCCCGGCCTTATCAAAAAGCGTCTCAAACAGCTAAGGGAGGAAGATAAGTCTGCGTCTTCATTACCTACTAATCAACCAGGTTCAAAAGATTTCTGCCACATTGTCACCTGTAGGTGCCCGTGAAACGCAGGCAGCATGTATCATTCAAATGTGCCAGTCCACCCATATGGCGCCCTCTATTGTGATCTTTACTGCTTGAAGCCTCATACTAAGAAATGTTGGTTAATCCCGACCGAAGCGATTCAAACTTGCCCGTTGGAAGAACCGAGTTTACCTCAGTTCAAAAACTGCAGAGACTACCTTCTTGCCAGAAATGCCGTGCAGTATTTGAAGAGGACACGGGAGAAAATACCACCGTCCAGAAAGACCTTCCATTCTTGACAGAAATGAAGAATTACATGCCGGTAATTACACATTAAACTAGCTAGAGATGTGTCCAAAACAGCCCTTAGTCAATAATCAGTTTACACTGACGTCAACAGGCGAGGGAAAGTCGTCGTAGAAGGTAAACAAATGGATGCTGCATACCAGACATTAGTTGATGACAGAGAGTAAGCTTCAAAGACCAGCAATTAGTCGTTCCTCTCTTTCAAAAAGTGCCTCAATCCTAGACTGTCTGCCGACTATCTCGTGGTAGGGAATGACTTGGGTGCCTAGGCACTGAAACAATAAGCGAACCATTAAGTCTATGCTTCTTGGATAAACTTCTTTTTAAAATTGGGAAGCCTCCTTGCGGCCTCCCACCTCCTTTGCGCACGGACAATAAGGCTTCATTCAAACCCGTGTGAGCTATTGTAATGCTTTAAATGTTTGTTTAACCCTTTGTTTTGGTTGTGCGGACAATTAAGGCTCTATCACTGTACTTCCGCTGGGCTGTGTGGTCTCCAGGCCATGCCAGTGGTTCCCCTGCACTCTACCTCTTTTGAAAGACTCGGGGCGCTACATCAGTGGCAACGGCAAACAAACCAGATCTGGATTGCTTTTACTAAATGCTAAACCTAAAAGTGATGGAAGAGGAGCACATGCTGCAGATGAGGAATATGTGACGAGCTCCACCAGAAGAGTTGAAAATGACATTTATCTTCGGCAACTACTGCAGTCCTGTAGTCTGCAGGAAAGTTATTAAAAATTGAGGAGACACTAGCCGTGAACCATCTGGAAATGTTCGTCACGCAGCTGTCTACGGTACCCGCTTGATGATGTCAACGAAGAGAACACGCGATACTTCCTCCACCTCCCTACCAGCTGGATAGAACCCAAATAGAAATAGCTGGGCAGCACTGAAGTGATAACAAAGTGGCAAGGAGGACCAGACGCAAAATCTTATCCCCATAAAACTATTTTAGCCCCTATCCCTTATTGAATAATCCCGCTTGTAGACCAATGTTCTTACGGCTGGAGATGGACATGCGTGATGGCCAGCACATTCCCCCTACCCCTAATATAGTCCCCAAACAGGATGAAGTGATAGATCCAGTAGAAATACCGATTCAAATCAGTGAAATCACAGTCACATTTCCTCAGTTGCACGCAGATTTTATGACTGGGGCGGTTGGTTTGTGAATGATTTCCTTACAGCACCAACTACGTTGGAATGGCCGACGCGGGAGGTTGACCAAGGGCAGCGCCAGGAAGGACGCTCAAAAGGAGAGTTGGGGGAGAGGAGAGGTAGTTGGTACTTTGATTATTTGCTCAGCTACTGAAGGCTCCGCAATCGTACTTCAGCTGGATGGAATAGCCTTCGAGGTAGGCTAGTAGCTACAGTCCCTCTGTGCGTCGGTAATAAGTTTTCTGTGGTGGCATTGTCTTCGGTCAAATTCAGGAAAGACTAGAGGCACTACACTATAGCGTCTTTTGACATAAATTTAGCGCCAAAAAGCACCAGAAGAAAGTGGCAGCCTTGGAAGATTACATCTACTTTGACAACTATCCATTCCATAATCTGATTACTCAATAAGCGAAAAAGAATCTTTCACAATCATTCTTAGTAAAAAAGTGAAAAAATATTAGATTTGGCATTTCCCCACACTGTACAAGGTGGGCAGCAACCAAAATAGGGAAGACCCCATTTTGTGCAGCCACTGCATTCAAAACATAGTGGAAAAGTGCTTCATTCCTTTTTTCGGACACAAAAGAAATGCGATTGGCCTAAAACTTAGCCAGCTCATTTTTAACTTACGGAACAAAAATTATGAGGAGCGATTTGAATCATGGAATTTGAAAAACAAAAAGGAGACGGTGATTGGTGCTTTTACAGTTTTGACAAATGCAGACCACAACAATGCAGGGGAGAGGGAGAAAAGGTGGACACAAAGGACGCTCACTACATTTTAATTAACGTTTATGGGAGTATCAAATTCTCTTTTCTGAGACAAAAAAGGGTCAGTGAAGCAAGACGATGACCTCAAAAGTCGCAATTTTCCACACAAAAACAGGGGCTATCTTTTTTACTGAACAGCACGGGATGGAACTTGTGAAAAGAAAGTTATTTTATCGAAAAATAGAGATATGCAAAAAATGGGATTTAAAAACATCATTTTTGATTAATTAATTCAGGAGGAACGCGGAGGAGAGCATGAACCTACTGTCTAATCGGTAAACAGGTAACATTGGAAGAAAGGGGTAAATTTATACTTATTTCACCAGGAAGTACGTCAGAAATTGTATGCAATTAGTCCTGACTTCAAAAAGAAAAATTCATTTCTTCTTTTATGAGAGCATGAGAGGAGGGCTTTCGAAGCCTCCAGTCACCCAGCCAGTCTTTGAGAGAAATGCTCGATAAAAAGGGGAAGGCGGTATTCAAGCAGAGTGATTGAGTCCAATGAGGAGAACGGAAAGATAAAAGCGAAGATCAACACTTTGGGACATTGGAATTACATCGGGCACCAACATTCCCTAGGAAGTGTGCTTGGGCGACATAAAAAAGGCACACAAACAAGCAAATGAAAAAAAAAAACAATCAAAATTTGGCTCAAGAGAGGAAGAAAGGAAGGGAAGATGGAGCAGTCCAATTACTGCCCTCCGTCCATTTGATAAGTGGGCAGTGAAGCTACTGGCGATTCCTGTCATGATAAAACCACCATTCTCATTTTCATTGCTGTGGGGATAAAAAAAATTCCCCCAACCTGTATGTGTCTCCCGACCTGTGAAACACACTTGCTTTTACAAATCAGTACGCCAGAGATGGAGTGGGGAGAAGACTGGCTCCATTGTCAACTCCCCCTGTGTCCTTAAAATGAGTCTCTTTGGTGTCTTAGTTACTATGATATAATTTCAAAAAATTATAGAAACTTGGCGAAGAATGGCATTAGGAGTCATAAGATATGAGGTGGAGAAGGGATTTTTCGTGGGGCAAAGTCACTTCTTCCTCCTCTTTCCTTTTTCCTCCTCTCTATTTACTTTCTTCCTCTTAGAGAACAATAGGGACTAGCCAAGGGGTCGGAAAGCAGGTCTATTTTGACAACAAGTAGCAGGACCCTGTGGTGCTGTTAAACCCAGTCGTACGAATCCGTTCACTTCGGAGTGGGTGGGAAGGCGGTACTGTCTTATCCCCAGCCCCAGCCCCAGTTTGCCTTCCCTCACCAGCCCCAGGTCCAGGGCGTCGGCATTAGCGACAGTTAGACAATGACACGGTGACGTGAAATTGACCAGGCAGTTCGTTGGGAAGTCAAATTGTGATAGAAACGGAGGTTTATTGTCCTGGCCTCTGGAGACAAAGCCTCAAACAAAGGTGGAATTCGCAGCCAATTTGTCCGTCGCTGGAAAGAGATGTTAGGTGAAGGATTGTAGTGCTAATTCCCTCAACAAATAAACAATTTCACCAAGCTCTGCTAGGGAACAAATTGCACAGTCACCTGATTGCCTTATGTCGTTCGTCAGCTTATTTTCTCTTCTAATAATGAATAAAATTTGAAGGACCAACATTTACCATTCTACATTTAGCGACAAATTGAGCATCGTAGCCAGGCGCCACCGAAAGAAATGTCAAAGCAGATGTCTGCTTTTGTTCTCTTGTTTGATTAAAGCCTCATGCTCTACCTTTTAACAGTAGCACCTATTTTCAACCAGCTCCCTCTTTTTCCCTCAAAAATGATCCAAATTTGACAAGCAACTCGAACGCAGCGGTAAAAAAGAAGCACCTCTCTATGGACTCGACTGGAATTCGGCGTGAACACAAGGCTAATCGCTACAAGGTAAAAGTGCAGCAATGTCAAGCAGTTCATCCCACACCTTTTTGGCTCAAATTTTGAAATAAATTCACATGCATTTGTAAATCATACGTGAATACAAGCATTCCCATCAGTTGGTTCGATGCTGTCTTCAACGAAGGAATGCGGAACAAGACGTGCCCCTGACTGCGGCAAAGAGATGCAGAAGCGATTTCATGGAGCCCGGACATACAGTTTTTGCGTCAAAAAGAAATCTTCAAGACGTAATGGTTAACTTTCTTCGCTAAAGAACCATCCATCTGGAAGTGATTTTGCTTCAAATTTGGCCTCATCATGAATCCGCCTCGTTCATCGTGCGATTCAATGGGGAATCGAGGATTCATAACGTAATGAAAGGCCCTCTACGAAATTCTACTGGCAATGAATTAAATAGAAAAGCCACGCGGTTCAAAATTTCAGATCCAGTCGGAAAAACCCGTGATCTGTTGCAACTCGCTCCAATAAACTGTTCCAATCAAATAGAATCAACCAGTGAGCACATTCAGGAGACTGCGAAGTACACTACGAGCACCACCTATCGCCTTGAATAATTTCTCCACGCAACGCTGGATTCGACATTGAATCAACAAATTATTTCACAATATTCTGAACTGAATCAGCATAGACTCGTGGAAGAAAAAAAGGAAGAAGATCTACTCGCATAAGTAATTTCATTCTGGACATTTACCCACTTCCCAAACTACGAAGCTTTCAAAGGTGAATCCAACGTCAATCTTGGCTAAGTTTGCCAATTTTGCATTACAGCTAAAACAGGAAACGTTTCCAGCTCATTAGTCCAGCAATAGCTTACTTCCTTGTGTAAGAAACAAGCAGAAAAATCTTGATGGTTGCACTGAACAAGATAAATGTGCCCTATTTATGTAGTAGTAAGAATCACTGTAGAATTCTTACTGTTTAGGTGGTACAGAATTACTGTGAGATTCTACAAGACCTTGAAGGTCTATGGGCATAGTGAAAATCGCCAGGCTTTTATGGACACAAATGGACGAAAAGAGATTAAAAACAGTGAACTTTCAAGAAGTAGTCAGTTTAATTAGCTATTTTCCACCTTTAGTGGATTGCACTAAAAGCAGAACCGCGTAATTCAAACAGCCGTTTTCCGCAACAGGAGCTGGTTGATTCCTTCAATTTGAACAGAAAAGCTTCCAAATTCGAGGCGGAATACACAACTTACTTTCAGTAATTAATGAATTTCCTCAATTATCAGAATTATTTTTGCCTCTGACTTGCCCACTTTTATGGGTGGACTTCGAAATTTTCGGTGGATTTCTAAATTATTATGAGAGGACAGACTTTACCAATAATTAATGATGCCACAGGGTAGGGCCGAGTTCCAAATTAACTGCCTCCCCCGTACTTCCCCTTCCCCTCTTAAGGTCAGATTAGGTTGAGGGATGAGGGTAAGTGCAAAAATGCTACCTTATTAGCTATGGCGACGCAACCGAGGAGGTGGCATGCAGACCCTGATTTGATTCCCGGATAGATGTTGAGGATGCAGTCAGTCTTTCTAGTGTGGAAGAGGAACGAGAGAATGCATCTTGACACACACACTGCTATTCAAACGCTCTTTTCGCAATTATGCAAATTCATCATGTCATCTTCTTTCTTGTCACATGGATGACTCTCTGGAAGTGGTTGAAACAGAAAAGCCACCACAAAGGGAGCTCAAGGGAAGACGGGAGGCGTATGGTATAGTGAGATTTAAATTGTGCGTGACTAACTGGGCTCTTCCGATCTCAAGCGAGGCCGTCTCCACGATGACGGCATGGGGCTCTGCTATTTGCCTCACATAGTGCTTTCAGAGATAACTCGAGTGCCTCACCGAGAACAACATTCATAACTCCGCTGCAAGCGAATAACACATCTGACTTCCATGACCAGATAGAAAATCAAAAAGTTCCATACGATTCTATCATTGTGAATGGCTAACTCTATAGGACCAATCAAATTGTGCCAACTTTTGATAGCTCGAATTTCACGTAATGACTAATAGTGGGGTGAAAAAGTCGACATCATGAGAAAGAGCAACCGACAGTATCATGCAGTGAGCTAGGAATGTGACATCGTGTCTTCCTAAGTTGCAAGAAACTAGGAGTAATCAAATGGACGGCCTGAGTAGAAATGAAATAAAGTGTGACTCCGAGATGCAAAGCAGTAAACTGTGCGCAAGATCCGATGTCCCCAAATAGTGTGGTAATTAGATGTGTTAGAGGTGGATGCTCCAAACTGAGGATGATCGGTAAAGGTAAGCCAAATTTCATCCCCTCTCCCAACTGACCCGATTGAGTTGATCCACCGATGCGGCATGGGTCCAAAAACAGTCATGCACCGAGGCGAACATCACGCCAGCACGGAGACAGTGCAGCGCCGTGAGCATCATGTGGCAGGAGTCGAGGGAGTGGATGAAGTTGGGCGGAAAGGCGTTCTGCTGTTTCACCGGGTCCGGCAGCGGCAGTCCAACTAGAGAGTCGCGCGCGCCGCCGCGGCGAAACTGCTGCTCTGCGCGACGAGCTGCTTTCGTCAGTGCAGTAGCCCACGCCGTAGTGGAGGCGGCGGCGTTGGAAAGCTCCCCGCTCCATAAATTGAGCTCGAAGTCTGCCTGGTTGACGTAGGGTTGCACGACAGGCAAACCCAAGGGGGTTATCCAACTGATGCGGCAACCACGACAGCGAGTGATGTGCTTAGCAAGCTGAAAGGAAGAGGAGACAACACTCAACCTTCCACATTCAATCGATTGAGCTAAATGCCCTACACCAGCGTTGTCTTGTGTAAGCTTTAGACACATCCCATTCGCCGATTTTAGTGGTGATTGTTTTAGCGAATAAAAGTAAGTTGCAAGTCTTTGCGCAATTATTTCAATTCAATGACATAAAATGGCCGAATTCATGTAGTTACTTCATATAGAGCCCCTAAAAAGTGGCTTTAACGGTGGACGCACAAACTCCCAAACGAGGATATGGATTGAGGTATTCCAGCCAACATCAATGGGATGAACCGCTGGCGGAAGAAGTAGGAAATCTTCTAGCCATATTCAGTTCTGACTTCTGTGTGTGTGTGTGTGTGATTGAAAAATGCGTTCCAAATAAACTGAATTGCAAAGTAGAGAAACTGTGCTATAACTTTCCTAATTTTTTGCCCAGTCTTCCTATTTGATTGGGCTTTGCCGATAAAAACAGACTTCTCAAATAAATTCCACTAGTGGGAAGAGCAAGATTGGAGGAATTCCTGTTGAGATCAACGAGGTAAACGACTAGCAGAATGAGGAAACCTCCCTGATGTTCTTACTTCTTGTGTCTGATTTAAATGACCCTGGTATGGGGAGATAACCACCAGTGGCGATGAGATGGAGGCTGTGCAGCAGTGTGATGCCTGCTTGAGTTATTTAGGCCGTTTCAATTCCTCGCAACGCAACCTCCACGCAGGAGCCATGACCGCGTCATCTAAGCTACTGAACTCATATGCCCAATAGCGTCTTTGGTAGTGGATCGGCGGCTACAATAGTGGCAGTACGGTAAGATAGACTCAACATCCACGCCTGGCAACCTTTCTAAACGAAAAACAGTGGATAACAGTACTCGAACAAAGTGATGGCAGGCTTGATTTCGTGGTCGCTGATGAGCTAGACCCAGGTTAAATGAAACAAAACAGTGTGGAAAAAAGACTATATTGGCCTAAAGAGATAATTGAAGTTGGGGGCGGAACGCCTTGAACGCAGAAATAGTTTGACACCACTGAAGTGATAACGATGGATGAAGAAAGCCGTAATTCTAAGAAGCTTATAGGCAACTATTTCCGCAAAAGTCGATTAGAATAAGGAACGCGCTCGTCGAACAACATTGTTGAACGCTCAATAATATCTCGCAAAGAGGCAAGTAAGTCAACCGACTGAGAGTGTATTTCCAGACAATCAGCTTTGACACTGCAATGAAAGGGACACCACTGTTCACACTACCTCAACGTCTAGTCATCACATCACACGGTAAAGTCCCACTTTTCGCTGTACACCTCAGGCGGCAGAGGTGTCCGGATGTGGGTTGCGTTCCCCTCTCTAACCAAACAGCCTACTGACAGAAATGTAGCATAAGCGAAGCACCACGCCACCGGCAGACAGACCGAGAAGGTGGACGCAGTCACATGCAAACAAAGTAGCAGAAACTGCCGTCAAATTCCTTTCCTCTGTAAGGAGGTAAGGAGTCTGTAGAGTCTAGCCTTGGATTTTTTCTACCTGGCTTCCGACAAAGACCTTTTTACACGTAGAAGGGTGAGTAAAGGAAGAAGGAGGCGGTGGTGAAGAAGAAGGTCAAAACATGCCTACTTGTAGGTCGGACATGGGAACGATGAGTCAGTGATGAGTGTGGCATGGTAATTTTGGCCTGTCTTTCCCCGCCTCCTCCACCACCCCACCACCTCCTCCTTCCTCTTGTTGTCATAGTGATTACCTGAAGGTGTGAGGTGCGACCTTTGATGGGAAGGGCAGAAGGATGAAAACCACACTCTCTTAATATGAAGCGTGGATTCACCTTCCAAAACGATTCTTAACGAAGAGAAATGCATTTCCGTTAAAGACTGTACTGTTCAAAAATCAGCAAAAGTTATTCAATAGTAGAAGCATCGCAATTCCTCATATCGTTTCTCTAGTCAAAGCCAAGTCACTACAGCTAATTATTTGCGACACAGGAAGCTGAAATGCCGGGTCCAGCGGCGACTATTAAACCTGACTCGGTGGATATCACGAAGTAGCAAGGCGACAGTCGCCATCTTTGAAGTCCGCCTTTTTCCAGGATCGCAAAACCAAAGGTCCAACCAATCAGCAAACGAGGAGGGGATGGGCTGGGATGGGGGGGATTTTATCGCCTAAGACACGCGTACACACTCCAACATTTCGTAAGCCTGGGGAAAGGGGGCGAGAGAATAAGGCTAATGATGGCTACGTCTCATCCGTAACGTCACTGCAACAATTTTCCCGCCTTTTCTCGACTCGTTCATAAACAGTTCTCTTAGTTATGCAGACACAAAGCCAGTTCACACTTGATAATATCAGTAAATTTCGGAAAAAGTTCTATGAGAAAGTGGGATATAAAAGTATGCTTCACATGGAACGTG
>NW_020170447.1:261651-356418 GCF_000524195.1 Echinococcus granulosus | reverse complement strand
CATCAGGATAGGCAAGTCATTGTTAAATCCCTCCAGAATCACTTGATAATGGACTTTTGACCACGTAATTAAAGGATAAACTATGCTTATATGACCTTTTAACCCCCTAATTTTTGGGAAGCATAATGCGATTAGCGAAATCGTCGCTTTGTACACTCAAAATGGAATTCTTGGAAGAAAAATGCAACAAAATCACCGCCATTCTTTAGTGTGCTCGAGGCAAAACAACTACCCACCCATCCCCAACAGATGAACGGGAAAAATGGGATAATTTAATTCATGAAAGACAATCTCAAAAGGAGACGAGGAGGCGGAGGTGAAGGTTAAATTGGGAAAGTGCCGTGGCACAATTAACTATTACGACCTCCCGCTCCGCCTCCCCCTTCCACCTCCACCTTCACCGCCGTCGCCAACACCACCATCACCCATCCCAATTAGAGTTGATTTGAAAATATTGCGGAGCAATGTAGACAACGAAGACGACGACAACAGTTGTAAACAGCGATGCTTGGCGTTTCGTTTCAATGGCAAAAATTGAAAAAAGATTATTTTGCAGGAATTGAGGTATCCGTCTACTCGGTGCAACTGAAGGGTGCGCAAGGAGATCGCTTTCTCGAGAGACAGCCAGAACTAATGAACCAGTCCTCATGCGGCCGCAAAAATGACCCATAACAAGACTACACATGGTGGTATCACCTCACATCCGCCGTATTCATTCCCCTAATGATATCGCAATTCCTTTTAACCTTTCAAGATAGGTGCCTGGGAAATAGATGTGAGGTAGAAAAATGGAGGTTTCCAGAATTGCATTATTCTTGGCTCTCGTAAACGGAAAATTGCGTAAAAATTGGAGCCTCAAACCCCCCTGCCTCTTGTCGGAAAGGGATTAGAAGGTTATACCAAAGGAATGAAGACAAGCCTCCGTGTACACATAACATTGTTCCGGCTTAACACTACAGAAAAACAAAAATTGTGGATATACTTCACCTCATGTTTGATTTAACATTTGCAAGAAGCCCACCAGCAGTGTTTGGACGGAACATTTGCACCTAAAAGAACAAGCAAGAACGACGATCCTCCGGTGGGACCAGTTGAAGAGTGTACAGTCTCATCTTCCGTGGCGTTCACGAGGCTAACATTCTCACCACCTCTGTACAGTAAGGTAAGCAGACAATTTAGCCGCCATGAAAAGACAGAACATGAACGATATCGTCTATCCCCCTCTCCAGTACATGGAAGAAATCCTTCCCCCTCTAAAGCGAGAAAGGGAAGTCTTGTAACAGTAAAATTTGGCACTTTTCAAGCTGGGCACCACTTGCTTCAGAAGTGTAGGAGGTAGAGATTTGTTTTTACACATAAACAACTCTTAAGAAGGCTGAAACATGGGAATATGAGGTAATGCAGCTAATGAACAAATAAACATCCTAAGACCACACTGTCAATCGGGTGAAATTGCAGGGTAAGCACTTCTAGTCGGCATCTTTTCTTGTTTGGATGCCGTCAGATGAAACAAAAAGACATCAGAATGAGATGACAAAGTTTAAAGGAAATTTACCGTCTAAGAGGGTGGAAAAATGATGAGTCAAACACCGAAAGAGATGTTGTTAGGGTTTTTTCCAACTTTGGGAATCCACTGGTAATTTTGCCCACATCGACCTACTTTTGACGCTATGTTTAAAATGCGCATGCCTGTGAATTTTCGTGAAATTTTGAGGCGAAAGCGGAGGACGAAGAAGAGTAGGAAGGGAGTAGGAATAATGACGTGGGAAGGGGTGGGGTCGAAGGGAAGGACGAGAGTCTATCAAAAGAGGACAGAGGATTTGCGAAATTCACACAACCAAAAAAGGGCAATTGGAAATGCCTCCACGCGAAGCCAAATCCTGATAAAAAAGAATCGGACGTTGGATTATGAGTCTTTCAGGGATAAATAGGAGGATATGAGACCAAGATTTCTCATCAAATCACATTCTTGGAAGACAGAAAGACCAAATATTTTTGAGGAGAAAAAGTTCATCTTTGGAAATAGACATATTACAAGGTAGTAAAAACGTTAGGTGAGAGACCAGACAAAATCTCTACTATGAAAGGGGAAAACTGCACCAAATCTGTAGCTGTTAATTTAACTCTTAGTGTTGATTTCGCGGGCACTGAAGGCCCCGCCTTTGTATTTCTGCTGGGCGGCATGGCCCTTGGGTCAGACTATTAGCCCCGAAGTCCTTCTGAAAGACTCGGAACACTACATCGGTGACAGTGGAAAGCGACTCCGGTCCCAGTGGAAAACTACCCTAATTTCTACTGGTGAGTGCTAAACCCCAATTGAACGGAAGAATGGCATATGCTGCGGATGTGAAAATGTGTGACCACCCCTGACAGAAGGGTTGAAACTGACGTCTATCTCCGGCAACTACCGCAGTCCCGTGTTCTGCGGAAATGCTACTAACAGATGGATGGCCAACGCTAACCGTAAAGCATCCAAAAAAATTCGTCACGGAGCTATTTACGGGACCCATATAAAGGCGTGAATCAAGTGAACTCGCGATACCTCTTCCACCTGCCTACTAGCTGGATAAAACCTAGGTACATACGTATGACTGGGCAACACTGAAGAACATAGTGGTAAGGAAAAATAGACGTAAAACTATTTTAGACACTGCACTTTATTAAGCAAATGCTTTTAGGGTAGTGTTTCTACGACTAGGGATGAACATACAAGGTGGCCAGCACATTACCCCTTCCTCTAGTACAGTTCCCAAAAAGGACAAAACTCCACATTCACAGGAATCGCCAACCGCATGCAACTTCGGTAACCGGCGCAGTTGGTTCGTGTGTGCTTTTCTTAAGGGAACCAACTATGCTAAACAAGAGGAGCGTCGAGGGTGACGCTGAAAAGGCGAGAGTGACTATGCAATGCTTTGTTTGTTTAACTCGCCAATTTGTTTTTGTGGGGCGCGCTTAAGGCACTACCGTGGTATCTCCGATGACTTCTGGGCCATGCCAGTAGCCCATCCCTAGCTATTCTGCACGTTGGTAATACATATTCTGCCTTAGTATTGGCTTCTTTCGACATCGGGGAAGACTCGGGACACTATACACCTTGGTTCCCTACAAAATATGGGCTAAAATTTAATAGAAATCTCTCTCGAATGTGGGGTATTGAAGGCTTCACAGGTGGATTCACTCAATAACCGAAGACGCAAAAGTGGTAACAAAAGTGAAGACAGAAAGCTAAAAGAGAAAGGTTTTCACATTAGTCAAAAAGCTTTTAATCGACCAAACGAATACCGTACGAAACTAGTCAAAATAGGGGCAGGTATTTCGCCAAGGTAAACTGCTGTAATCAAGAAGAAGCGGTAAAACCAAGTCTTAACAAACCAAGACGCTGCTATCGCAAATCATCCCCTTTCTTTTCTTTCTTTCCCAAAATCCCACTTCTTGCTTCAAAATTACACCACCTTTCCTAATCAAAAGAGAAGTATTATCTCCATTGGACGGGATGACGTAAATGAGCCGATAGACACGTTTTAGCTATAATCGAGAATCCAACCAAACCACGAAGAAACTGCTGCAAACTAATCAAAAGTAGTAGTCACGCCCATTTTTGGAGATGAGACAGGAACTTAGGTGACAAATTAAAAAGGAGCTTCACTCCAAATCGCAGGAAATAGGGAACGCTAAAGACAGGCTTTCAGAGGCTAAAAAATTGACTGAGCTGCTAGACGGTCGTGAACCGACTCGTAGTTTGAATCATTTAGTTGGCATGATGACTTGAAGAAGCGCCTTCTGAAAATGGATAAAGTCGATAGATTGCAGATGGGATGGAAGCAAAATCCTTAACAAACCATAAGGCAGCTGAAGTCACTTGAACAATGCCCAAGGTCCAATTTCACGCTGAGCTGTAATACCTTTTCGACGAGACATGAGCTGACTACGAGGGTCACACTGTATAAGGCCTCTTTGACTCTAGAAGCGAGCAACTATTCCCAGCTCGATGCATCAATTCCATCCCATGTTTTATTAGCTTAAGGCCTATCTCCTAAATGATTTTTTAATCCCAGGAAAAGGTGATAAAAATCACTAGAGCTTGGGAAGATTGCCATTAAGAGAGGAGAATACGATGGACGAGGATGAGATGAGGCAGTACTTCCCTTCCTTCCGCTTTAATCCTAAAGTGCGGTGGAAGATATTATCATGAGTTAGCTTTGCGGCGGCATGAGGTCATGCGTCGGCTTGTGAGAAAAGTACTTCCTTTCAGCTGACTCAATGGCCGCTGGAATAGTTGCTCTCACACACAATCGAGTTGCATCTTATCGGCTGAATAGATCGTCACCTCAATTAGCCGCGCAGCCCATAAAAATCTGGTGAACAATTCCATATACGCAAAGGAAGCACAGTGAAAAGAGGATAAAGTATGGAGCAGGGAGCAGTTTTTTGTGGGAAATAGCCAGTAATGGATGGATTTGCCTAACATTACGCCACGAAATCCATCTCTAAAGGAAAGACAGTCGGCAAACATATGTGACACCCGTATCCTTTTAGCCTCCAATACGGCTCTCTTCCTAACTGGCGTATGGGCTAGACAATTTCATCACACACGTCCAAGCCTAAGGATACTTTCAACACCAACATATAATCCGCCATCACTACCAATGTTTGAGGACTATCCTGCGACTATCCTCAAATGTTTCATCACCAGAACCGACCCGTTTACTTTAGCCTTTTGTAAGTGGTACGTTCTGCTGCCACACTTTCGCCAAATGCGGTGCGGTGAACGCTGCGAAAAGCTCCCACAGCTATGGAACCAAGTCCAAATTTGTCCATAGGGCGGACAGATTTGAGGCACGTCCACCAGATCTAACCAACACTTCGTGATACGAGGCTTCAAAATAAAGGTTAAATAGTAAAGGACCCGATGAAAGGTGCCGAATGTAGGGACCAACACATTTGAATGCGTACGTACGAACAATCACATGCGCAATCGGGCAACAATCGGGTGATAGATTGGACGAAAATTAAAAAGAGAACCTCTTCAAACCTATTGCAACCTGGAATTTAAAGGACTGATTTATCTACTAGGCAAAAATTGCACTTTCCTAAATTAGCCAGTTGTAAAAATGGCAGTTCTAGAAAGAGCTCCTCTCGAATGGGATGAGGTCGAAAAATAGACAGACTGAACAGAAGATCTTCGACCGCATTAAAAGTATACAAAAGTTAAAGATGGAAACAACGCACGCAGTGAATCACCAACTCGCTGAAAAACGAGCAGTAGATTTGGAACGGGTGAAGACTACAAACATCGGGAAATGAAGCCCAGATGGAAAAATTTAAAAGGTAAGCAATAAAGATACCTTCGCAAACCAGGCCTGGGTTGCAGTAGAAGAAGAGAAGATAGCCCCGATGCTAGATAGCGTGAGTCGTGCCAGGTAGGCAGAGGCTGGTCCGAGGCGCCGATCGGCGTCGGCACCAGCGGGTGTCTGGAAGGTTGGGAGTTCGCGCAGCTGCCGACGGATCTGTGCCATTGCGCCGTACAACGTAACCCCATAGACCGTTGTCATGACCGACTGCTTTATTACGCGCCGCTGTACCGCGCCTTCCAGTGCGATCGCTACCTCGTTGCCTTCCGCGGCGTCTGCACGACGCCGTGCCTCTACCTGTGATTGATTAACAAATTGGATCAGCGGGCATACACATACTACTTATAATGGCGTTTCAATAGATGTCAATTGATAAACACTAATTGGAGAGAAAATGAGGTTAAAATACAAACATTGGTGCTACTGAAAGGACCAGTTTAAGTAAAGGCCTGCTTGCAGCAAGAAGAAGAAACAACCCGTAGCTGGTACGGTGCTACCGAAATTGCTGCTAAGTAGAAAAGGAAGAGGAAACAGTGATAGCGGATCCTGTTGCTACGCAGGTAAATCGCCCTGTCTGTGAACGTAATGCTTCTGATATAGCCTATCTAGGTAATATGTACCACTTCGGTGACATCAGAGTAGACATCACGAGGACGTTCACAGTCCTCCAGACTGACTGACGCGGCGCCGCGTTCGTCGCGACCCATGGCGGCGTAGTGTTGAAGGCCGTTGCACGAGCCGTCCTGATGGACAGGAAAGTAATTGACGTAGGTGGAAGGCGAGGTAGGATGACGGAGCGCGGCTGTCAACTCTCGGCAACATGCAAGTGTTTGCCACGGCTCCTCCTGCTCACGCCACCAGCCGCGCCCCTAAAAAGTGTGTTGGAAAAGAGAAAGCATGTAAGAACATTTGGAAAGACTCTTACAGTCTTGAAAATGAGCCTATTCCAAAAGGGAGGGGGACCGAAATGAGATAGCACTCAAACAACACCGGGACCAGAGTAAAAGAAACAGCTGTATGTAACCGGGGTGAATGGGTTTGAACGCAGACTCAAAAGAACGGATAAATAAGGAAAAAAAGGGATGAAATTTCCGTCCACGTTCCTTGTTTTCATTCTATGCCTTCAGAAGTACTGTTTAAGTTGAACTCAAAAGTGTCCATTAACCCGACAGGTAGAGTAAGGTGAATTCAGGAGTTAAAAACCACTGGACGCAATTCTCTGCGAATAAAGTAAAAGGCCACTTGGCGTTTTGTCTACTGCTCACTCCCTCTCCCTCCACAGGTTTTCTTTACATCGCCGTGCATCAGAATTCTTCATTTAAGTCGAGAAAAATGACCCAAGGAAGGACAACTTCGCCCAATAAAATCCCCTTCGCGTCTAGTTTACCAGAAGATACAAAAAGGCTAAAAAGAGACGTATTTCTCGTGTTTTTGACTTTGATAAGTGGAAAATCTGCCTCAATCATTCATAATTTGAAGGGGGGAATGCTTATTTGTGATCTTGTCAGAGGAAAGAGGGTGCAATGAAGGCATTTGTGAACAATTGAATGGTTTGCAATTTTGTCAGAATTGTACAAGCGATTTATAAGACTCGAAGGGGAATTAGTCAAATGCTTGTGGAATACTGGACAATGACATTTTTTTGAATCCAAAAAGCACTCTTTTTGAAGGTTCAAGGTCGTGCAGCAATAAGACTGCCTTGTTAGCTGTTATTCTGGATGAAAGGCATGCAATTTTTGTGCAAAAATAATTGTCAAAAAGAATACAATTTTGCCTCTTTTCTTTCAACAAACGGAAACAAATCTCCAAATTCCAATCCCTACGCTCACCCCCAAGACGATATATCACCTATGCAAGAGTAAAACAAATAGCTTAATCTCCCATTAGATCTTATCGTCTTGTTTTCAACCCTTGCGAGGGGAGCTTCCGAGAAGGAGGCACGTCCCGAGGTTTCGCTTTTAGCTGCCCACTACAGCAATTAGGAGATTGAATTGTTCACTTTTTCTTGTAACTCCGGATTTTCAGGAGCTGCTCAGAGGTGGCCTTTAGCATTTCAGAATGGCGGCTCCTTCTACGGCCCACACGATCCGGTGGTGGATGAGCATATCAACCTCTAGCTCTGCTACTAATTTGAGTCTATGCTTGGAGCGCTGTTGAGAGGATTACCAACAAAAACTCGCTTATGCCTTCTGATGTCAAGGACTTTAAAGACGAAGGAGGTGGTGAACTCACATCGAAGGGTCTATCTGCAGAATCGACAATTTCGTCCAAAATGCTGTCGGTATAGGCCTCTCGTTCGTCATTGGAGGAACTGCAACGGTAAAAAAGGTGAGAAAATTAAAAACAGGCAGATTTGACATTGAAACAATCAACGTTTAATGGTTCGCAAGGCTATGAAATATGGCATCGTGAAGATAACTTACGGATGAATGTGGCTGTGCTAGATTTAGTCATAAGAAAGACATCTTTTAAAGGGAAAAAGTAAAAGTGAGGAGCATTAATTGACCGTATCCAAAGGACGCCATGCGCCTACTTCTGTCTGGCAGGCCAGTTGGCCTTGTGATTTGTCTTGAGGTCTAGAGAGGAGATAATTGTCAAACTCATAGGGCATCTTTGACATTATGTCCTACAATGTGTGTGTGTTTCCATGGCTTAGTGAATTGGACAGCTCGAAAGTGTCTCCCATTGACTGGAGCGTCTGATGCGAGATAAAGAAGTGATAAGGTCGCTTACGCTTTAGTTCGTTACAACCTTAAATGCATTAGTGTCTGCCAGACGGGTATCTAAGATCCGAATCGAGGAGCACAAGTATTTATCCCCAACACTTAAGACCGTGACAACCATAAAGTGACTAAGAAAGTTTGTGCGATTTCGGGTATGGTTTGCTGGAATTACTTCAATGGTAGATACTGCCTCCTCCCACTTCATTCAGCTTTGCCTATCATTCACCGCTTCTTTGCGAATCAACGCCATGTCTGAAGTACTGAAAGCACCACCTCTTTTCCTACTGACTACAGTGAATTCGAAAACTCTTCTTTACACTCTTTCCTTGGCCGAAAGCGGTGTCCACATCAGGCCTAGCATCAGGCGATAGATAAGTTTGTACCGCGATAAGTTGTTCCCTCGGTCCCTCTATCGGGACTATGGGAGCAGGAGTAATAAATATTCCCACAGAAGATGGTAACACAAGAGAGGAGCTGAAAATGATGCACCAGTGCGCCAGTAACTAGGCCGAGTTTGAAGTGGGAGGAGTTGAGATGGTCCCGGGGTGAGTCATCGGGTGAAGGTGTTGTCGCCTGGTCAGAGAGATGAAGGGAAGGCAGTGAAATTCAAGTGGTTCAGCGACATGACGATATCTTTAATTCTTTAAGGCAATGCCGAACAAGTTCATGGGGTTTTTGGGGTAGAAAAAGGGGACTTCTGGACACGTGTTGGAGTAATCACTGTTAGCCAAGCATCTAATCCTTTCCCGTCGAGACTAACCATCTGTGAGTTCTGCTTTGAACGAAATTTTTGGCGCTCTAAGCAGATAACCAAGCACAGCTCCAAACGTATTTGTTTTGCTTCCAGGGCTTCTATCTAGTAAGTAATCTTCTGATGCCAAGAAAAGGCGATGATCATCGCTTAGAGATTGGAGAAACGTCAGGGGAGTGCGGAGGAGGAGCTGAGGTATTGCCTACTCCCCATAACAAAGTACAGTACAAGATCCTCTCACAAATCAGTTTTTTGTGACTCCACGAGGTCTTGCACTGCCTTCGAAAATCAAGAACTTCTTCCAACTTATTCACTGTCCTTGTACTTGTCTTGCAGCAAGTAGATAAGTCCCATTCATAATTGCTATTCGCCTTTCAACAAGTGAACAATAGTCCGCAGTCAAATATACACAAAGCAGTCTTTTGGGGATGGCATGGTGTCTCCCTCAGAAGTAGTAGGCCGGGTTGTGAACGGGACTATCGAGTACAACCAATGGTAGGTTCCTTCGTCTAAATTTTCAACTCAAAAACCATGTCGCATCATAAACCAGGGGAAAAACAACTCAAAAAGGTAGGCTTTTATAAAGTAGGTGAAAGAGTAGGGAGACCAGCTTGGTACTCTTGCAATCTCACCCTCCTATCGGTTAATGCGTGTGAGTGAACCCATTTGGCCAGCTTTCAAGACTTACTTCCACCTAGCGTAGGTGCAAACTGACAGTTTCATTAGGCACGCCAAACATTTTTGAAAGTTCTTGACATAATGATATGAGAATTGGAAATAAGAAGGAAGTGGCAGAGACCCCGTTAAAAAAAAACAGCGCCGCTAGTTAGGCATGAAGTCCTGACCGTGGGCGCTCTGTGCAATCAATCTCTGACCTTAGTTGTTTACTTTCCTCCAAACCGCCTCCTGCAGTCGTGACGCTTTCTACCTGAAAATCGGTAAGCTGTTAGTACACTGCTACCGGCGCATGACGATGGTTCAAGTCAAACTGGGACTTTCTGTTTTACTTGTTCAAACAAGAGAGGTTATTGCGACAGCAGCACAAGTGGTAATAGGTGGCAAATCTATTCTATGGCTAATAACCGGCACATAAGTAGTGGTTAAACCCAATCCAGACATATCGAACCGGACAACGGCAAAAATATGCGGTGATGAGGTTCTTTTGAAAGATACAAAGCCTTCAGACATCGACAGAAGACTTCGTACACGACTCCTACGGTGAATGGACGTTCGGTCATTGAGCTATCTGAATAGTGTCAGCACTTTATATGCACTCACGTGCTTGTCGTTGATACTCCAGGTCATGATTGTCTCCGGTCCACAGCAGTCATTTCTGTGAACACTCCGTGTGTGAGGCGCCTTATCCTGAAGCACCTGATCCACGCATGACCTCCCCAAGGAGGCTAATCTTTCCAGTTGTAAGCTTTGAAGACAACATTTCTAACTTCCCAAGGTGGTTGCATGATAGGTACTAAGACAGTCAGGCTAGCCTAGGATAGATTAGCCGTATTAGCCAATCCTTCTGTGCTGACGAGTTCTGTGTCTTAGTTAAACGCTGGAAAAGGTATGCAAATGGATAGGGTTTCCTTTCCTAGACAAACTCAAAAGTTATGGCCTCCGATTTAAGCGGACGCAGGCATTTTGTACCTACCGTTTGACATTGCCGGTGAGATTAGCCAGATGAATCTTTAGCCATCGAAGACCTCTCTCCCCCAGCGGGAGTCCCTTAGCAAAGACTATGAGACCCCGTGCTACGTCGCTGCCTGTGGAGGAAGAGAAGGAATGGAAGTGAGAATTAATTTCTCTCCACGAAAAGTTAACGAAACACGTGCTGAGGATACTTGCAACCTCAGAAAAACTTTCTCGTTTTAATGTTCTGGAATTTACTACTTAGAAGGTTAATCCTTTTTCTTCCGGGCTGTTTTCGAATATTTTAGGATATTTCTCGATTTGAACTCTCGTTGAGTACTCCTCATTAACCAATTGACGGCGTCGCTGTAAGGTCAAGGCCATTCAAGACCACATAAGTTCGTGAGAATGGTGACTGTCACCTTTGATGATCAGTTCAGTCGCCAAGCCCGTCTGCAAACACTGTGCTCCTACTGAACCCACCTTGGCGGCATCGAAGACCTCCATGCCAAGGTTTCGATCTCTTGGTTATTCAGTGTTTGTGCCCACACGCGTACATAGCAGGTCGTAACAATATGGCACCAACGCTTCATTCAATTGGAAAAACTAGACATTCTCATTATTCTCTTCCTTCGTGGTAAAGGTGCCTCAAATCCTTACCATAAAGTCTTGATATCGATGCAAAGAAATACGTTTAGCCTCATCCTGAGCAACTCCGGGTAATGAGGTACTCAAGAGGGGTCTTACGTATTTCAGGGCTACTGTGCTCCTTCTCAAATAGCTTGCACGGTCCAAGAGTGAATGTCTGAAAGTCTTCACGGCAATTGTATCCTCTGGTTCTTCTGGTTTGAGTACCTTGGACAGCTACACTTTATAGCTTTGATGGGAGGACTACAAATAACGACTCGTTGATGTCTCCTGTTAAGAACACTATGACGAACACTAACGAAGGTCAAAAGGTGGCATTTCTGGCAAAAAAAACTTTTGCCATGATTATGTGAAGATGGATCTCCAACCGGACACTGCTGGTATCTCTACCCCTCAGGGATTGCAACAATGAGCGACTTTAACACAAGAAAACATGTCACAGCGGAACAGCGATGCAAAGGGACTGAAGTAGGTAGTACTTTATACTTTGCAAACACAAAATTCCCAAATAATTAATACCATCAAAATAATGCCAAAAGGCGCCAAGGGCTTGCGTGACGGTGCGTCTAATCGCTGCTGGACTATCACGCCCCCAACCCCCCCGGCCCCGGTCCCTTACACTTTCCGACCATCTGTCCTCCCGTCCGCCCCGCCCCGTGCCGTCCCGCCTCACCACGTTCCTTCAGCACTGGCGGCGGATTTATTATCCGACCAAAGCAAAATACAAAGGTGAGAGACGTGAGTTCAGCCGAACGACAGATGAGGCATAGGGAGGTTTTTCCTGCTCAAAAGATGGGGAAAAAGTAGATCATTAGGCTCCGTTTTTGTGAAATAAAACACTTGTTGCAGAGGAATCGCCGACCAAGCTAATATGAGGAATTAGAAATGAGAATTTTTTATTTGTCATCTCTTTGTTGGCCTGTGAGATGAAAGTTCAGTGACAGCCTTGATCTGCTTTGGAAGATTTCCAAAAAGATCGACACCCCTAATGCTACGATAGGAGACCTATCAGCTCGTCAGATTGACTTTTTCGTTCACTTGAAAAAAGGTGTCAGTCTCTCTAACAAGAGGAAGCCATACATCATTGCTGAGAGATGGAAGAACGGATATGCCAAGATATTTCCAGTCAGTAAATAATCTCGACTAGAGTAAACTTCTCAACCCTACATACCGCTAACATTCCCGGAGGAGTGACACTGGATTTGCGCCATGGATAGAATGTAAAGCCACAATTTGGCAAAGAAAAATAGAATGGATAAAGAATGGTTTTCAGTAGAATGGGTTTCAGAGGCATACTTCCACACCAGAATGACAACAATTTTTCGGTAAAGTCGTCCAACGATAAAAATAGACGCTTGCGACTTGTGTTGAATAAATAACCAACGGTTACTGACCATTCTTACACCAGATTCACAAGATTCTCAACCGTTTTCGAAGCGAATACGAGATGCTATTGGCTTTTGTTGAAGACTATCAGTTTGCGTCTCAAAGCACCAATTGATCACTCAATCAACCAGGCGAAACGGTTCGTAAATCCCCGAGGCATTTTTGACTAATCGGCGTCACTTTTAAGACAGTATTGAAAGAATGAACTTCGTTTCGAATCACAACTGAGAAAGCCTGTAGAATTACAAGGGTTTTATCCAGGATAATACAGATTTGCCTTCAAAAAAGACACAACGGATTCGCGCTTTGGGTAAGATGCTGCACAGATCACAACCCGCCGAACTTGGGATAAAAGTGGTTCTTAAATGGGCCACCGGCTAAGGCAAAATGAGCAGCGACAGCTATGCTTGGCTAAATATGATGATGATTTTTGAAATTTTCACTAACTAAATAAGGATGCCTCAGTTACGTCCGTTCCTGTATGGGCAACCTCCGGCTGAATTTAAAATCGCGTCACTTTACCCTGAGTAAGGACTATCCGCATTACAAAAAAATCAGCGCATCTGTTACAAACACCAATCAATCAAAGAAATTTCCAAGCGTGCCTTTTAGCCATGAATGCAACTAAACAATCCCGATATTTTAGCTAATAAGCACTGAAAAAATGAAGAGCAAACTCCTGACTACGAAAGACTGCTTAGGTGCCTACAAAACCGGGTCTCGTAAATGATACGAACCCCCGAAAACGTTGAAATACATTGCACAGACGAGGTGACTCGCGTCCGTCAGCAAAGTAGTAATCGACAACTCACCCATGTGATGGAAGTGTGGTGGACAGGGGTATACACGACCACGAAAATCCATACTATGTGGAAACCAGAACACCTTATCGCGATACTAGAGGCAAGGAAGACAATCGTGCAGGTAAAACGCCTCTAAAACCTCCCACCTCCGCCGCCACTTTTTTCAAACTCACGTGGTTGGCTATGGAGAGACGATACATTTCAGTGGCCCAAAGGGATCGAGTCTCGTCGTGGACTTTGCGAATATTGTGTGCCTGGCGGTAGGCGGCTATACGCTCTTCGCGCGTGAGAGTGCTGAAGGTGGAAAAAATGGGGCTACTTGTCTGACCAAAGCGGGAAATACCTGTCAAACTTTCTCGGAGGGATGGGAAAAAGGGATTTGGTCTCGGGTATGCTCAGACTTTTGTCGCCACCTCCTCGTGCTACTTGGAGCATTGCGTCTAGGATCTGAGAAAGATGAAAAAGGGATGAGCGAATTAGTTTTTATTAAAGGTTTGAAGAAAGTGACCAATTTTTCAACTACCTACCGGCTTATTGACCTTCCATGGACACGCGGCAAGGGCATTCAAGGAATCAAATACTGAGGGGATAGTTGAAATATCAAAATCCAGATCATCGTTGGCAGATGCATCACCACCAGGGAAGTAATTGGGCTTACGGATGAAACGCGTTGCGGCACCTCAGGGAAATAGAAGAAACGCCAATAAGAGGTGGGCATTCCCAGTGATTTTATCCCCACGACGGTGGCGAGGGGCTCTACTCATACCGCTCCAGCACTACTCACCATACAGCTCCTTTACAATTTGATAATAAAGCTACTTTATATTCACACGGCCGTAACGCTCTCCGATGAGCTCAAAGTATAGGCTCATTTTCTGTAACTAATAAGCGACTTTTGCTTACTCGATGAGAGCAAGTAGCCTGCGTGTTTGGTATCAATCCAGGGCAGGGGCGGGCAAAGCATTGGCAGTTCAGTGGGATTAAACATCAGAGGGGAGGAACGATCACTTGCGCTGTACCACTTCAGCAGGGTTGGGTGCACCTGGAATGCCGAAACGAAGGTCATAATCATAACAAAACGTTTGATTGCCCTTTAAAAATGATACTGTAAAAGTAGATCTCGACTTGGAGGCGTGCATGTAGAAGAGAAGAATTATGACAAACCCGAATTTCGTAGCGTGCCTCGCCAGGATTGTCGGAGGAAACCTCGAAAAGAACGTTAGCCTCCTGTCGCCCTACCTTTGAGGCGTCTCGAGAACGTAATGCGTTAATGTTGAAAGTCAGATTGTCGTAAAGAATGCGATAGAGTTCATGGCCTACCGTCAGGAGGATGTGACTGTTCCACTTAGGCCATTCTTGATCCTGAAGGGAGGCCGAAAATAAAAATTCCTGCTTAAGTAGGTTTCAGAAGAATTTACTTTGTGCTGTTGGAGGAATTGGCACACGGAAGATAAAAAGAAGTATGTAACAGCCTTAGAAAAATATGAGAATAATAGTTTTAAACTTGGACAAGCGCAAAATAGTTCATGTTGGCGAACTTCTCCCCATCTACTCATGTTTATTTAAGTAGCATACCAAACTGGCGCCACTTTCGGCGTTAACCTGCAAAGCACGAAACCACATCTCACGAAAATGCTCAACATTACGCGTTGAAGACGTAAACATGTCTGCATAGGTTTTGTACGCTTTGGCCATCTAAAAGAGATCAAACGTTTCAAATAAAACCACACCCTTGAGTATTCGGAAGTAGGTGTTATGAGTAATCGCCACTCGCCTCCTCAAGAATCCCAGCATTTTGTTTGCGCCACACTACGCATGCAGCTTCAACGCGTTCACCCAGTCGAAGCAGAAAAAGACTTCTACTGACGTGCTGCAGTGCAGTATCTGTTACGATTGTATCGATTGCCTAGGAAATAAAACAACTTGCCTACTTATATGCGCATTAGTAGCAAGTAAATATCGACGACCACTTCCGCCTAAGGAGTGAAGGAATGCAAAATGATAAACAAGTAGGCGGATTTTATCACAAAAAACGGTCGCAAGTAAAGTGTGCCACGTAGTCGCCCGTTTGAGTCCTCATTCTGGGATGACGAGGGCAGAAAAAACTTGTGTGTAGTTTTTCCTACACTGGGTGACGTAGGGAGAAAGTGTCCAAAGCACAAACTTATCTTCTCAGTATGGAAATAGAGTTCCCTCAAACAGAGTTCGCTACGATCTCTCAGATACTAGACGACAAAATTTTTCTAATCAGTCTCATGTGTAGCGAAGTTGTTTCCTTATGTGCAAGAGTTTTCAATTGAACGACAGAATCCCTCATTGAAAAATATGGTTGGTCTTAGTGATCCAAACGTCTCAACGGACAAACGTCAGAATTAAGAAGAATCATTTTAAAGTGGAGGAGACCCAAAGATCCCAGTGGATACAAATAATTTAGGTTAAACGCTACCTGGATCATCAGGTCCACATAGGACTTTTTGGGTAGGATTTTCAGAAACGGATACGCCGTGATTTGCCCGCCTGGAAGATGAAAAAAAACCAGCTGCATCGAGACATCCCAGCCTATCAAGTTGCATCACCTTTAACAAATCGAGCTTACGCGCATGGGCAACTTTAAGGCGCTGTAAAGTCGCCTCAAAGGCTTCAGTGAGTTGACGTCGCCAATGCGTGTTCTGTTCAGCTTCCAAGGATTGCCGCTGAAAAAGTGTAATACCAGCTATCTAAGTAGCATTTGCTACAAAAAAATACAGTGTTTGATTATCATAAAAGGGGTTGTGGTAAGCTGATGCTAAAAGTTCTACAACCACACCAAGCAACGCAGAATAAATCTCTAACATCTTCGTAGGGCAGTTGTTACAATAATAAAACCACGCAAAGTGTACATTCTTCCCCAAATGTGGATGAGGATGTTGAAAAATATGGTCGTTACTGGAAAGACTTTCGCCGTCGAGGTCTTACATGGAGGTGAACGTTTTTGATATAAAATGGATATTCATTCTCGTTTGAGTGACTAAGAATAAGCAGCAATGGAGGTTGTACAACAAAACATCAAATATGCCTGTCATTTACCAGCAGTATGGAAAGGTGCTAACTGCAAATCCGATGTAGCTGTATTTCTTCGCAACTTACGAGTTCAGCAGGACGGAAGCGATGTCGAAGTTGGTGTGAGGAGTGAATAGCAGTTTTGGCGATTTCCGGTGCCTCCTTAAGCATTTCTTCAAAGAACGGTAACACAGGAGAAACTGGAACCTGTCCCATAATTTCCAAGTGCATTTGCTCCTGGAACGCTTCAACCATAGCTTGGGAACTTGGAAAGACATCGGCAAAGATATTCACTGGTGACAACTGAAAGAGATAGCGCAAGCACTACGTCAAATTTAAGTCACATTTACGCAATGTTTCGGACACCAATTAAACACTTAAAACAACAAAGAAATTTCCTTCAAACAATACTGTTTTGGGCAGTAACAAGAGCAGCACATTTTCGGCTCTTGCCACAGTGATAAGAAATAGGGCGACTTTTTGAAAAATAGAGAGGAATAATTTGTTCATGCATTAAAACAGCAAAGTAAGCGTAAACTCGGATTTCAGGATTGATTTAACCGACAAGCCAGGTAACCAGGTAACAAGGGTATTTATTTAAGTATTAGTTGGGGGGAAATCAGAGAGATACATATACTTCAGTCACGAAACTAGATTTTGATGTTCCAATCAGGAAGAAAAACGAAGACTTTTAACAACAATACTTTATCACTCGAAACAGCAAAAAATTTGGAATGTTATCCCGTTGTGGAATAAAAATGGATAAATAGAAGGGACTAGGAACTTACCGGGGTTTTATCTAACACAGTTGAAACTCGCTTTGTAGTCTCCCGAGTTTTGTAAGTCCGAAGTGTGGTAGACTGGGGAGCAAGGAAAGATAGACTGGGCTCCCTATCTGGAGTCACAAAGAAGAGAGCCGTGAGGATCTTTTCAAGCGATTGCGTTTGACGTGGATACCTCAAAAGATCCTCATAGACATTGATACCCTACTTAGGAATAAATCAACTTCACTACCTTACATATTTTTCGGCTAAAGCGATAATTTCGAGGGACTTTTCTTCGACGTAAGAGTGAATGTGGCGGTGCTCTGTAGTAAGTTTGTGATTCAGTGACTTTGGAAGGGACTTCCCGTGGATGGACCGATGAAGTAGTCCGCCGAGACATTCGAGAGAGGCGATGCAGATATTGAATGTCGGTGGAATTCCATCCTCTCGAAGCCATGTTAATGACCTTTCTAAAGCTAGCCAATCATCCTGTGGATACATGAAAAAAAGCAGTGTTCCGGCATTAGGACTATAGGCACTTTATTCAAGGGAAACGGCACAACTCACTCGAGATGCAAAATATCGACAGATAAGTTCGTAGAGGGAGTCAGAGAGGATTACATTGCCCTTTTCCAGATTCTCCTCAATACGAGATTCCTTTCGGCGATTAATCAGGGACCTAAGCATTTGAAATTTCTGAAATGAGCAAAAAAGGATTTGGGAAAAAAGTCAATTGTTGAGTAAAGACCAAGCAATGTCTACAAACCTCCGCTGTTTGGAGACAAGCATCCGTGTAGGCAGCGAATGAATCGTTGTTAAAATAAATTCGACCAAGAATTGAACTCAATTCTTTGCAATCTGTATCTGCCTCCGAAACTACAGTTTTACAAGACTCGAGAAAATTCAGGGAGAGAAAGGATTGATATTTCAAAATGAGTCTGAGCTGTGATGGAAAAAGACGAGCACGAGGCACAGCATTAATTTGTTCCAACAGACTGGATGCCGTAACATATTTGCTTCTGTATCTTTGCAAAGATTCAGGTACATCTTTCACCATGGCGTCAGGCATTGAGCCTTATAAATAACAATGGATTGTAATACATTACCATGAAGGCGACGGGTCACAAGAGGCATAGTAAATTTATACATCAGTTGTCGAATGCACCCATATGAAAATTAAAGCGTGGGAGTATGGAAATGGGTTACACACGGACCAAAGTGTCCTTGAGAAATAAGCATTTAGGCTTCATGGCTGTTACTGGGTACGACCATGCCCAAAAGCAAATTTTTGTACCCAAAAATTTGCCACAAATTCAGCTAAATTACTTTAAAAGTTACCTTATTAGATGTTAAGCATCTTGAATAAACACTAGCACGGCATTTTACTTCACGATTAAAAGCTCATATATACGCAAGATTTGGTTCTACAAAACTACAAAGCTAAGTTATTCTTTTAGTGTGAAACAGTGCACACATACTTGGCATTTAAGTGTGCTTAAACGTGTCTTAAACTGTGAGATATACAAAACATAGGTGCAAATCTTGAGGCATTTATAGGGAGATGCTTTCCACGCAGAGGTCAGAAACCATGCAAACGCTTAAAGGTCTAGCTTCTGTACACCTCACCACAATTTACCAAAAAATACACTTTACGATGTTAACTGAAACGAACTAGTTCCCCCTCACGCCCTGGCCACCCAAATCTTCCCTCAAGTCTGTCTAGGCTATGGAACACCGTCCACCCGACAAAATTCTGGCTTCCTACCCTCTGAAAGAGAAGACTAGGTGGAAACGGCTTCATTTATTTGGAAAATCGGACAAAAGTTTGTTCGCAACTATAATGAAAATGAGATCAGACATTGTACCTGTCGATGGCATCCGCTCGGTTACGTGGTTATCGTGTTCTAAACATGTGTTGCCTACAATGCATTTTCAAACAAGCGTGCTCTAACCTTCTTTGTAAGCCATTGGTTACATTGTTTCAGTTACATTAACGCCTTTTTAATAAAGGCATTTTGACTAATGTAGAGGGAATTGAGGAGCTCCCGGAATGGTCACTTATGTGCTAGAGACAAGTGCCTCATGTTCGGAAAAAAACACGAACTTGCAAATTAGTTGACACCATAATAAGCGATTTAAAATAAATATAAAAGCGCTGGATCCAGCTAAATGTTTTAATGCTCTTTGTTTAATCAAAGAAGATGTTTTAATAAACCTATAGACTGGTGGGCTTTGTTTAAATCCTCACTTTTCATTACGTTATAACTGCATGCAGTATGGGGTAGGGTTCGGTTGATGCCTTCTTTTTGTTTTTAGTGAACCTGCACCGGAAGATGGCGAGATCGAAACTAACTACCACGAAACTGTGGAGAGTTTTGACCAATTGGGCTTGCGTGACGAAGTTTTGCGTGGTATTTATCAGTACGGCTTCGAGCGTCCTTCTGCTATCCAGCAGCGTGCGATTTTGCCCTGTCTACAGGGCAGAGACGTCATTGCCCAAGCCCAATCGGGTACAGGCAAAACCGCAACGTTTACTATCAGTATTTTACAAAAACTGGACACTAACTTGACAAAGTGTCAAGCTCTGGTTCTCGCACCTACAAGAGAATTGGCAAAACAAATTCAATCAGTAACTTGGCTGTTGTTTTATCTTATCTGTACTTTAGGTGATTCAAAAGATCGGCCACTTATTAAATGTGAAGTGCTATGCTTGCATTGGTGGCACGCGTCTGCAACAAGATCTTCAAGTTCTTCCTGAGGGGCAGCATGTCGTGGTCGGCACACCCGGTCGTGTTTTCGATATGATGGAACGCCAGGTTCTATCGACGGACTACATTAAAATATTTGTCCTAGACGAGGCTGACGAGATGCTCTCTCGCGGTTTCGAGACGCAAATACAAAACATTTTTAGTTGTCTGCCAGATACGGCGCAAGTAATTCTTCTCTCGGCTACTATGCCGCCGGAGATCTTTGAAATCACGAAAAAAATGATCAAAGACCCAGTGAAAATTCTCGTCAAGAAGGAGGAGCTTACTTTGGATGGCATTCGTCAATTCTATATTCAAGTGAAGCTGGAGGATTATAAGTTGCCGACTTTGTTGGATTTGTACACCGTTTTGGATCTTGGTCAGGTTGTGATCTTCGTGAACACCGTCAAGAAAGCAATAAACCTCAAGGAGGAACTTGTACGTCGAAAGTTCAAAGTGTCGTGTATTGTAAGACTCACTTCAATTACTTCTCTAACGCTACTCGATTTAGCATAGTGACTTGACACAAGAGCAGCGTGATGCCATTATGAGCGATTTTCGTAGTGGCAGCTCAAAGGTGTTGCTGAGTACGGATATTTTGGCCCGAGGTATCGATGTGCAGCAAGTGTCTCTTGTTTTGAATTACGATCTTCCAAATCGTCGTGAGGTGTACATTCATAGGTGGGTTAGCTTTTGGGTTGTTTACACGCTTCTAGAATTGGTCGTAGTGGCCGTTTTGGGCGTAAAGGTGTAGCTATTAATTTTGTTACTGAGGCGGACGTGCCGTTGCTGGACCAGCTGATGAACTACTACCACACTCAGATACTAGAAATGCCGGACAATATTATGGATCTTCTGTAATTAGACAACCTGGATATGATCAGATATTAAAGTGTACGTTTAAGGATTATCGGTTCAACGCTGCTTTTGATCTCCTTTTGTAAATATATGTTACGATTGAGATTTTTGAAGAACCCAATGGGGTCGGTTAGTGATTATTTTTATCACTGTTAGGTCACCGTGTTTTGTCACTCCTGTAATTTGTACTAATATTTTTGGATTCGCTATTCTTGCGATAGTAGGTCCAATGCGATTTTTACCAAGGTGTAAGGAAAATTTGTCCTACAGCTGCGCTGGAGGGGCACTTACTATCTCAACTAGGTGCCGGATTGTTTGAGCTTGATTGCACTTTTTCATATGCTGCTATTCGGAGTTAAAGGTGTACTTCGTTGTCCCAGGCTGTTTGGCTTCCTGCAACCCACTTGGCATATCGCTGTTTCAACGATTTTGCCGTCTGTATGTTATCTACTTAAAAATTGTCAATGTGACCTATTGCCGGATATTACGTTGATCACCCCTCCCATCTCGCAAGTTATGCTGATTGTTTCATATGGGTTTGTGAGTGATGTGGCTTCCGCATGACGTGACATCTGATTAACACCACTTCTCACGTCACGAATACGGCTTCGCCGAAACTTGCAGGCGAGCACGGATTACTTGTGTTGATGTTTTCAAAACTCAGTCTGTATCGTTTTTCAATCGGTCTTTCATCAAAGATGCAGCTTGTTTGGTTGTTGCTTGCACCACATGATGCTGCAGGTACAATAGATGAGTTTAAAGCTGGAAGTGTACGCAGGATGTTTCTAGCCTGAGATCCGCTTCGTTTGATTCCCGGACGGAATAGCTTAGACTTGTGTCGTTCGAGCTTCAGTAGACAGGTGACGACCGTTTTGAGCTGGACTTCTGTTTTATCGCACTGCGGGTGTGCAATGGTGATGCCTTTTCTACGCTGCGACACACATTGAACTTGCCACTTACCCTTGCCAGCGCTCACAGTCGGAGGCAGGATCAAAGGCACCCATATCGGTTCTGCAAGTACTCCACGTTTGCTAGCAATGTCATACCTGTGGTGGGTCATTTTTACTGAATTCTCATGTTGCAAACGCTTAATAGCAGTGATCATTAAAATTCCAGCAGCAATCTTATCAGTTAATGGTCTCGTCGTTGTTTACCGTGGCAAAAGCCCGTAGAAAGGCTACGTGAGAGAGGCGTTTTGATGTCTGTGGTTTTGTGTAGTGCGAAATCATGCATTTGTGAGGAGTACACGTCATAACTACGCCTCTCGGCCAGTCCGTGTTCCACTCATAATGTGAAACGCCACTTTAGGAATACGATTCCATAAATTTGGACTCAATTTGGCGCTTTTTGACGCGATTCAGTGCGGGGATGTGGGGAAAAATTGGTAGGTGTTTATCGATCGTAGGGATGTAGACATAACTGTAGAGGTGGGGGTCAATGCTGAAGGTTAGGTGGTGGTCGCCTGGTTAAGACTGAGGAAGGCATTCCGGTCGACACGCAAATTTTACCTACTAGGATGCGAGACATACTAAGAAAAGTCAGAGGGGAGGTGTATCAACTACGTAGGTTTCATCTCCTACCGATCGGTGCTGGTAGCATTTGCTTTTTCCGCCATCGGCAAGGCCTTCATTTGGAGGGTTCTCGGAATTCACCTCTGAGTTTGTACTGCCGCCGTGGCAGGCATGCGTGTATGTATGACATTGTCACGCCCGGACACAGTCAAGCGTCGATTTGGTGAGGTGGTGGGAGGCGATCCACTGGTAGGACGTACTAGTCGTTTACTGTTCCTTGCTGCGGTTTTGGTGTTCCATTTAAGGGATGTGATCGAAACCTCCATGAGTGAAATTTTGAGCTCTACACTCCTGGTTTTTGTTTGCGAGTGGAGCTGTGGAGTAAGGGGGAGGAAATAGGTTCCATTTCTGCATGGAGTCGATGAAGGGACTTATTGGTCTACTTAGTCTGATATGGATCTGCGCCGTTGAAAGTTTGGCTTGCATCAGAGACGTGCGTAGCCTTTCATGAAATCGAGACAGCATAGGAACGTCGGGTGTCATCTAAGTCATTACTGACTGCACTTCCGACTCTAACCTCCCTTGAATCCGTCTAGACACTGACGTCACCTACAACTCGTGCATTTTAATAGCTCGATTGTTGAGTTGCTCAAGCCAGTCTTCGCTGTGACTGGTTTCACCTCTTCCCAAAACGCGTTTTTGTGATTGTCTTTGCGAGTCGAAAGCCCCACTCACAGTAAATAACGAGGAGCAGCAGTGGGTAAACCGGTGCTCCTGAGGCTAGTCGGGTTTCAACAGGAATGCCCCTCAGGGCGCGGAAAAATCGGAATTAAATAGATTGGTTGTTTTTTGCTTTTTTAATGAAAGCACTACCTGCGAGACTCCCTTTCTTAAGTAGAGCTAAATTAATGATTGCTTAAATTGCAAGGTTACCAGGGGAATTAATGTAGTTTCTCCTTTTTCTTCCTTTTAATTACTCCTCATTATGCACTCCGTAACCCTTAAACAGTTTTGGGGGAGAAAAATAAGTGAAAGTATTTCTGCGAGTCGTCACGATCGTGTTGGGATCGTGCGGGCTGGCTATCTCCTCTATCCCGTTCAAGCGCTGTGGTGCACGGAGTTTGAACCAAGGGTGGTCAGTGTCAGGGTTGTCGTGGTAGCGACAATAGCTATGAAGTACTTTGGTAATATCCACAATTTTTGTCAATTAATTGTGCATTTCTGAGATCACCTGATGCTACTCACTTAAGTAGTATCGGGTACCCTAGACTTGAAATTCCTTTTTTATCGGTGTAGTACTACTAGAGCTTCGGTAATGAGAATGGAGTTAAAAAGCAGTGTGTCAACTTTAGCAATCATCCGCACTAACCGGGTGTCACAACCGTTGTATGAATGATGCATCGTATCCACTTTTTGTTTGCTGACTTAAAAACCATGACATTGATGTATTTCCTCCTCCTTTGTTTACGGTGCATTACTCACACCTTGAGTAACTACAGCATTCCCCCACTTTCTCCCTTCCAAAGGCACAAAAAACGACTCAGCCCGAGAAATGGAAAGTTTTTTGTACAGAGGGTACCACCTAAACTACTGGACCCCAGGTTGGTTTTGCTGTTGCATTTAGCTGCGTGAAGTCGCACGGTTCGCTCACCATCTTGGTGCCTCGGCGTCGCGTCCATGCGTATAGCCTTCCAGTTCATATATAAGCCGTCCTGCCTACTGCTGTGCTCCCCGCCCCCCAACTTCAGGATTGACTCAGGGAGGCTATGACGTACCGTGCGAGCAGTCGGTACAACCTCGTTGTTTGTGTGGGTTGGATGTTGGCTACAGCTTGAAAGTTACAAAGTCATCACAGGCGCGTACCTCAAACCTCTTTTTGAGGTCGATGCGTCAGTGCTCTTTGACCTTAATGAGGTCATCAGCGTTGCCAACATCATCCTCATTCACTGAACCATTGGGTTAAGCAGTCAGTGTGGATCCTTAGTCTAATTATGAGTAACTAGGGCCATTACATATGTAATTTTCTGCTTGGGTGAAAACTGTCTAGTCTCAGAGTCAATGTTGCCGAAGTATAGGGAATCGTTGTCAAAATGGATGGGTCAAATTTAAGTCTCCTTCGGCTTGAAATGCCGCCCTTTCTGACTGTTTCATTTCTGTCATTGCTATGAATGAATATCATGGCAGCAAATCTAAGAACGAACTTGGGGTGAGTGGTAGACGATTTTGTGAAAAGGTGAACTACTCGAGGATTGATAGATCTGTAATAGTGAATGACGGGGCGAGATGAGGGAATTATTGTCATCCGGGCCTGAATTTATGCATAAATTAAGTACAAGCTGATGGGGGATGAATCAGTGTGCGAATTGGGTGGGTTGAGGACCGCCCTACTGACGAATATATCATTCGGAAGCAGAGGTGGGTGGATCGGATAATCCACCATAAATTCCACTAAAGACACACTAGATAGTGTTGCGACTAATCGAAATGTCAAATATGTCAGTCAATCCATCCACTAAACATTGTAGAGTCCTTGGAATCCGGTAGAAGAGTATGGCTTGCACATCGACATCGGGTCGCAACGAGTTGAGTCAACTAAAATCTCGGCCTATTGGCACTTGTGCATGCACCTCTTCCAGTGTTTTAGTAAGTAGCTGAGTGACGTGGTAGTCACCACGCCTCCGCACAGTACCACAAGGGCTCATATACCTGCTACGAGGCGACCCCTCCCCTCCGTCGAGGCAGGCAAATGGAATAAGTCATCACCTCTACCACTGCCTATGCTGCCAGCTTAGGTGGTAAATCAAATATGGACTTTGACCCAAGATGGAGGATCACTGTTGTGAAGGCGTTTATAAAATTACCAGTGAATTAGTTCAAGGTAACTAATTCAATGACCAGACGTCTTGCATTGTGGTGTGGGCACAAGCAATGGAACAGGGGCCTGGATTTGGCGTCAAATTTCACGAAAACCCATGGAATCACATTGCGCATCACTTTGACATCCAAAATTCACTCGAAATCAAATAAATAATCAGGGTAATTTAAACCTATTTTTGTGTAAGCACATATGTGACGCATAGCATTTCAGACCTCAAAACAGCCTTGCACATGTGCCACGCCTATCAAAGCCTCCTCTTTGTCAAGTAAAAATAAGTCTACATTACGATGGGAGGCTTTCAATTCCTCTCTCGTCACGCAGGTCTCAAATCGCGCGAAGTCCGAGTCCCCGACCCCGAGGCAATGGGTGGTGGGCCGAATGGACAGGAATAACAGGGGCGACTAATGCGTGTTCGCATGATCACCAGATGCGTGACCTGGCCGCAGAATCACATGACCTCACACCCATGTTGCCTGCTTTGACCCATGGACAAGCGTGACCACGACAACGGGCGTGTGACAATGGCTTATTTAATCACACCCACCCCCACCCCCCGCCTTGATGACGGCGCCTATGGGTGACCCAATTTCACGTTAGAGCCCGACCAACAGCTCAGCCAAATTTTTTGTTCAATGTAGCAAAAAAAGTCGTCGAGTGAAATGGAGGAATTAAAGTAAAGGACATTCAAATGTGTAACTTTAGCTAAAAATTCCATGCGAAGTCATCCGCGATGTCAAAAAAGTACCGAAGGATCACCTTTGGTCACTCATTAGTGTCGCTGTCTTTGCTACTGCCGCCAAGTTGTGGTTTATTTGAAGTAAAAATGCCGTCTTTGGATCATCAGGATCAAAGGCCAACCGTTCCCAGGTGAATTTGCCGCCTGCCTGTGTGCGGCCCTTCCTGCCACAAAAGTAAACCTGTCAGATGTCAGCCTATCAATTAAGCAACTGACTTTGACAATGACTGGAAATCTTTTCTGGAAATTTTAGGCCTACGGAGCACCTTGGAGTACTAGGCCATGGTGTTTATTTGGTACCTTTTTCTAAAGAAACTGGTTTTGGAGGTACAGTTCTTTGAGGAGGGGATGCACCTTGCCGACGAAATCGTTTCAATCTGTCACGCGCCCTTCTCTGCGGACATTTTCTGGAAGCAGAATACCTCTCAGTCAAGCTTGGTTCAGAACAAGGGTTAAGTAAAATTGAACAGAAAGCATTTTTTTCCGTCAGTTTGCAAGGCTCCTCTCCTCCTAGGTCGATTTGTATGAGGTACGATATAGAAATAATTTTTTTATTTAGTAAACAGGAGGAGTGATAAGCTGTTGACAGACTTGGCACCGAATGGAACGCCAAGAGGATAAAATTTTGCGTCTATTCATTCTTGTCACTTTGTTCTCACTTTAGTGCTGCTCAGCCATGTCCATCCGGATGGGTTCAATTCACGGCGTGTCACTTCAGTTGTTAATAGCTTTCCTGCAAACATGGCACTTAAGAAGTTGCCGAAGGCAGGCGTCACCGTCAACCTTTTCGTTAGGTATCATCAAGGATTTGCCTATCAGCAGCATGTGCCCCTAATTCTTCGCTTTTAAGTTTAGCATTTAGCAATGGGAAACAGATTAGTTGTGCCTTGGGATCTGCTACCAATGTAGCGCCCCGAGACTTCTCTGAAGTGGAAATAAGACAACATCTAAACAAAATATGTATCATCGATGTACAGAAGGTCATGGGGGAGAGGGTAGCTACGGGCAAGGCCCGGGAGGCCATACCTACGGACGAAAGTACAACGACGGAGCCTCAAGGGCCTTCGTAACTAAAAGCGGGAGTTAAACAACCAGAGCATCACAATGGCGATTATACACTGCGACACTGGATTTTCTGTTTCAATTTCATTTTTCAAACGTCAAAATGGCGAATACGGGGAGGAGGGGGTGAGCGAGGAGGCAGCACCTGTCACCTCCCAGGGGAAGAAGTTTTAGAACGTAAACTGGAGTAATATTAATATAATAAATGTGTCCAAAAATTGACAAGCATCAGGAATTAAACTTCAGAAGGGAATGAGGCAGTTTTTAGCATTCTATCTCTTTTATGGATTTGTTAAAATATCTTCTCAAACGAGTTCTAGCACACATGTAAGTTTGCCGAATATTTTTGAATCTAAGGTAGCAATCTGGATCAAGTATCCAGTACCTTTAAGAAAGTACTTGTTTTCGCACCCAAAACCGTGGCGTAAAAAAGAGGTATTTATGGGTGAACTGGAAAAAAGACATAGAGAGATCGTGGTAATCAAACAATTTGCAGTTGCGGGGGTCGTTTACGAGCTGCTAGGTCAAATCACAGCTGGAGAGAGAGGGTGGATGTGGTGCAATCGCCACGCACGCATCCAATCCGA
Organism: Echinococcus granulosus; assembly: GCF_000524195.1. Taxonomy (NCBI): domain Eukaryota; kingdom Metazoa; phylum Platyhelminthes; class Cestoda; order Cyclophyllidea; family Taeniidae; genus Echinococcus; species Echinococcus granulosus. Next base: position 328,945 of record NW_020170447.1, on the reverse strand, counting down.
TGCCTGAACCGCGAACTTCAGTCAACACATTGGGCGCACATTTATCAAGAAATCAAAAATAGGGCGGGCAATGTTTGGCCTACCTATGTTGCACTGACTTGGTACCAACCTTGTTTACCCGAGGGAATGATAGCGCATGGACCTACAGCACTCGCTCGATATGAATCGCGTTGAATGTCGGTCGAACTAGACGGGAAGGATTCAAGACCATCCACCTATCAAGCCGAAATTGACTTCTCGCCCAATTTGTCTTTTTAAATCAAGAGGTGGATCCTTATGTAGGTAGGCGCTGCATTACGCTCGGGAAGTTCCTCTCTTCTCCATACCTTTGAACTACACGTTCCCATTGACACCTGTCCTGTGAGTCACTGTCCGATTTGGTACATCGGAGTTGTCGCTTTGCCACTACATCAACCAATAGGGAAAAGAAGCGGTGTAAACTACGAAGTAAGAGTGAGTGCCACCCAAAGCCCAGGTCCACAAAGTTCATACTCACCCTCGTAAGATTAGAGGAAGATGGGGTGTCGCGAATTTTAGCTTGTATGCTGATTACCTTGCGATTGGCTGACCCTTTGTGCTTTTGCAGCGAGAGAGTTTGTTAACCGGCCAAAGGGCGGATTGGTTATCCCCATTCCGTTCACTCCCCACCCGCTCAACGCTCATGAAGCAGGTAACACATCAAACCCGAGACTACACCAGCTTGGTGTGTAGTGTAGAGATTCTTTATTCAGGAATGCTTATTCCCCAGAGACAAAGCAGCCTCGGTATGCCTTTGACGGTAGCCTTGTGAATGATATTTAGCAACTCGGCTTGTTACTGGGCCTTCTTAGAGGCATAAGTGTAGGTGATGAGGGCAAGATATTACGCTTCTCACCCCAGGGCGGCCTAATCAACGGTGAGGAAAAAGGAGTGCGCTTCAAAGCCTTCGCTAGGTCGAGAGCCTAGTTCTCGCCGTTCCAAGGTGTGACAGTTCTTCACCGATCCTTTGGCGATGTTATGGTAAACGTTACACCGCACCAATGCCATTTCGTAGCCCTTGCCGCAATTGAAACATTTATCATACCCTCCCATTCTATTCAAATGTTACTGTGATTTTTTTTAGTCGTCAACGAGAACAGATGCCTAATGTGTAGCACTTTTTCCCCACTTGGCAGCAATGTCGACATTTGACAGCCTCATCCAGTAAACTTGGGACCTTGCCTTATCACCAGTCATGAAATGGCTCAAACTTAAGTCGTTATCGTTTTACTTCTTTCCGTTTCTTTGCCACATTAAGGTCTTTCCAAAGCTGCTTCCGTCTTACCATCAATCTCTCTTCAGAGAGGGATAAGCCCATTTATCCACCCCCCTGACTACCCTAGAAGAAGTCCCGGTGGTTGATAACAAGAAGAATTGAAGACATTATCAGAGCTGTACAAAAGACCAAGATTAAGCAAATTGAAGGTGAAAGATTAACAGGGAGAATACCCCTCTTCCTGGTTAATATGTTCCAAATTAGTTTCAATGCTCTCTTGCCATGGATTGGCTCCATGAACCCGATTTTGGCACAGTGTGACGTGATTGTCTTGTCCGAAGACAGCACAATACCCTGGATCTCGAAGAGACACTTCCCGTGTCTGATGGAGCACATCGTCAACAACTACCCCTTTTCAGCAATTAGTTGGAAGGAGAATTTTTCAACCAGCTCTTACGCAACTCCGATGGGATTAATTTCATAAACCTTTTATATGCTACTTAAAACTGCACTAAGGGAGTTTACATTCTACGACACCCTCAAACAAACAAACCTCTTCTTTTAAAAAACCTTTCCTGTAACACCTATACAAGTCAATATTTTAAAACGACTCCGTAGTCTACTTTGACATCTTTTTAAATCCCACCCACTTATACCTGCTTGTCAAGGTCGTTTAAAATTTACATGGCTTTGGTTGAAGCTATTATAGCCTTGTTCAAGCACTCCTTCTTTAACGTTGCCAATCTCGGTCAAATTTGACACCGTGCCTTAGAAACCCAAAACAGTGAGACCGCAATGGCAGTGCGGGGATGCATCATTTGGGCTTCTGGTATAGAGCCCCAGCCAGTCCCCTTCGCTCCCCCCCTCTCCCTTCGTTACCCGAGGAAGCACGACGTGTAATTACGGTCGAGAAGGGTGGAGGTGAAATTGCTGTAGCCTTAGAACTGCACTGCCGCAACTCAAAAGACCGCGCCAGTAACTGTACTATTAAAACAAAGCACTCTTCTGTTACACCACCACTTTCTGCCACTTTAAGAGTGCCGAGGTAATGGGAGCACGCGGCAACCTTTCCATGGTCAATTTAACGCCAGCTAGAAGTCAAAGCTAAGTCACATGCAGCGCTTAAAAGGTGAGCGTCAAAGTTGGATTAAATAAAGGCAATTTTACTTTTTCAATTTAATACATATTAGAAGACTAACTTTTAAAATTGTTTAACGAATTATAGAATGTCAAAGCTATTGAAGGCGTACCACGAATTGATGCAGCCGGTGCCCCTAGCTGAGGCTTCTTTGTCCGGTGGGTGGGGATGAAACCGATTAGACTGTTGAAGAGTGAAACTAACGCACTTTCGGTTTCTCCCTCTCTTAGTGTGACTTGCTTCCCAGTGGATCTGCTTTACCGATGGGTCAACTGTAACCCTTTTCTCAGCCTCAATTACACGACCACTGTCGGCTTTCAGTAGGGGAGTGAAGTCGCGCCTTACCTCTACGTCTATACCGTTGCAATCAGTGGGCGTCCATCAATTCTACCTTAGACATCCTCACCAACTAGCATTACAAAGAGGCGATGCTATCACAAATGGAACGCGACCGATCTGGGTGAATTAGCTGCATTTATGATGCGCGCTTCTCGCCTCCATGTATGGCTTCCCCCACCACGAGGCCTCATACCCTGTGCTCTCCGTACTGCTGCTTTCTCTAAGGCGGCCTTTTGTGTAGCCAGGGTTCTTGCGCTTCCGTCAAAGCACTTGCCTTACGGCGCCGCCAGTGTGTGGCTGGTTTGCGGGTGGTTGCTTCGCCTGCTGACGCGAGAGGACCGAGTTTACCGGCGGAGCAGCAGACACCGGGCTTGAGCGAATGAGGGTTGCTGGTGTATGAGAGCGCTGCACGGTGAATCACTCAGACGACATGTCAGCAGTGTCTATCCGAAGTCAACAGCCAGACCTGCCACGACGGCATGAACAATCACACAGAGGGAATGCAACCTCACATCAACTGAAAAGACGTTAGGTTTTTCAAATTCATCGGAAAATTTTAAATATCGAATGTAGATTATAGACAGATGCACAAACAAGCCTCTAAAGTTAATTCAAGTTTCATTTGTCTCTTATTTAACCCGAAATTCTGTTAAGAAATGATTTGACGACAGTTTTAATGCATGCTTGACCACGCGGACTCTTTGATCGCTGCGAGTTGTGCGACCTCACTCTCGTCTCTTCTCCACACTAACTGTCAAACATGTTGATATCCTGGTTCTTTACATTGATATTTTCTCTATTTCAATGAAGACTTAAAGCACTCCGTCGATGGCGGTGATGGTGGCAGTGGTGAGGGAATCCCAATTAAGTAAAAAGTTTCCTTCATTTTGCTGACCACTTAACTAATCTCGTCTTTGCCGATGGAAGTTGCTGTCTACGGATGAGTCGCAGCAGAGGCGTTGATTCTGCCTACTTCAAACGTTTGAACCACTGATGGGGTGTGATCAAGCCCTACTGGATCGTAATCAACTGCAGGAAAGGCCATCTTCAAGTTTGCACAAGAAACTGCATTAATATGCGTCATAAGCTGAAGGATACGATATTACCCTCCAGCAAAACGCAACCTCGGAAACCGATTGACATGCAGGTGATGCCTGCCCCAGACTGATGGCTATCCTTTGGCATCATCTCCCAGAGTGACTCTTCCTCAGTACAGTTCGCCTTGCAACTCAGAAATTCCAACTGGAACTGCAACATTTGCTACCACAGGAATTTGGCCGATGAGAGTGCTGGGGACGACAATAACAAACGAAAGGGATCTGTGAAGCGACTTGATGTCTCTTTTACTGTCCATTTCATGGGGAATGCGCTGCGACTTGCCTTACTCTCTGCCTTCAAACAGTAGACCACTCACCTCTGCATTTTTGTGCCCCATTTCGGCATCAGAGGGGCCCGTCTTCATGACCAAACGATCCTTCTTCACTTTTCTTTCTCGACCTCCAAATTAACTGGTGAACTTCTTTAATTCGGATCAGACATGTTATAAAGTAGTGAATTTTATCTGTAAAGTAAAACCAACTAAATGTTTGCCTGAATGTCAGCTTTGTGCTGTTCCAAATGTGGACCACCACCTAATCACGGCTGACCCGGGGACATGCATACCAGTTGGTATTGGGTCAGTGGTCTAAAAACTATAGCGTCAAACTTGGAAGTTCGCTAATGCAGTCATTGAATTCGGTAAAAATGCACCCACTAAATCGTCACCACCGTGAATGATGACTTCCTGTCAGTCGACAAGCCTTCACAAAGAGCATACGCACCTCTCAAATGCCTTATTTGGCTTAGTAAACAGGCTATTTTAAGGACTGGAGAAACATTTGGTCTAAGTAAATATATCAAATGAGAGTTTGCCACAAAACCGCAGCGCAGGAGACGAGACGTGCCCCGTTGGAAGTGGAGGAAAAGTCGTATGACCACACAGTGTGCCGCATGACCTTCAGACCAACCAATCACGCACCAACTTTTGGAGACTTGATGCATTAATAGAAGACTTGGGTCAATAATTCCACAAAGTTTCTTGGCTTTTTTCTCAGAACATTGTTAAATTAGTTTGGTGGATAGAGCAGTTTTCACTTGGAGACCGAAGACTTTTTGCAGGAGAAAATTTACCTGGAAGACACCTAATCTACTAGAGGTTTCTCATTGTAATTCATCTGTTAGAGATCGGGATATCGAGTGGTTATAACCCAGTGAGGCTCAAACTCACTATTTTAATGATAAATGGACCTAACTTGGAGTACCAAGATCGGAATTTAGAACAAGGCAGGAGTATGAATGTACCCCTCATGTCATTCACCCGTGGCAAGTTCTCTAAACCAATTGGATACAGCTTTACCCCCTCCCTTTTCACTCCGCAGTACATGAGTTAAGTTGTCGCCTTTTTTGACCGTATGATGCGTGACCAAAGGCGGCACACGTGGTTACACACACAAACGCTAACCTTGACGCTGCACCCTCATACATGCGATAATTCCTACACAGAGTGCGGGTGACGTGAATACCTGCCAAATGTGCAGAATGACTGATGTGGCGCATTCCCTCGAGTCTCATGTGGTCCGCACTTGCTCCTTAAGTCGTCCTGCTGTCTAGTAGTCAAAGCCACCGCATACATTTTTTGAGGCCCATTTTCTCTTCCCAAACCCAACTTACTCAAAGTGTTGAGTGATTTGTAAAATGCCAGGTAGTTGTCACTATCTTTATGGCGATTTTATGGTTGATTTAATGCATGCTTGATTGTGCGGCCTCCTTGATCGCGGTGAGTTATGTCCGTCTTACGGGATGGTCCTTCATTCCTGCTCACAGCCTGTCACCTCTTCTCTGCGCTGTCTACCATCCCCGTCATCTTGGCTTCTCACATTAACCTTCCATTGTACCAAACCATTGTAGGTTGGAAGACTTACTATTGCTAAACAGAAGGACTAATACTACTACACACATGGTCAGAAGATAACATTATCAAGCGCATTTTTCTCGCTTGGCGCTTCCCATGGTACTACTCTTCTCCTTCAATAGTCTGAACATGGTCGGTGTCTTAAAAACATGCAGTCAGTAAAGCTTCATGTGGGGAGAAAATTTGGTCCCCAAAGTACGTAGAGGGGGATTCAATGACCTCTTGTTGCTGGAGTGAAGGCTGAATTATCATCTACAAAAAGTGGACTTTATGAACCGATTCTCACCTGAAGGAATAATTACCAAAAACAGGTTTAAAAGTGATCTTCGGAGCCGAAACTCTACATCGGCTTCTCCTCCCTATTGAATTCTCATTCCAGTGCCGTTTTCCATTCTGGCCGCTTTCTGCTTAGTCATTAGGGCAGTGACAAACAAGCAAAGTGAGCAGAGTAGCTCCATGTCTGATGTCACCTTGCGATTCACCGCATTGTTGAACGTTGGTTTTTCAATCCCCTTCTTGTGAATCTGTACCGATTTACCCATCCACGACAGACATCCTCTTCTGGAAATTTAAGGCCTGACGGTCAGCCTCTCTGATCATGTTTACTTCAAGTGTTCTCTGATGTCCTGATAAGGTGGGGCAGTTAGTGAATTTACCATTGACGTAAAGGTGGATCGCAAGGACGGTGAATCGAAGGAAAGTATAAGATCACTACGGTATTGTACTTTCCGAGTCCTTTTGGGTTTCCTAACCCCAGTAACCAAAGCGCGAAGACTTCAATGCGGACTTCTTCATTTGGCGACGAGTATGGGTAAGCTGGAATCGAGATCTCTACGTGTGTGTCGAATGACCGGCTAATGAGGACGGAGTGGTTGCAGTCTCGCTTTATTATGGCTTTTAATTCACCGTGAACTTTTAGTGTGTGCCAGCACACGTCAAGCCCATCTGCACGCAAGAACGACCAGCCAAGAGAGAGTGAACGAGCCCGCGGCATTCTATTTTCTAGAATGTCTGGAGATTAACCACAAAAGCGACTCCTCTAGAAACGAAGCAGAAGGGTTTTCTGGGGTTAATGACAAAAATAAATCATAACACTGACAGCGATGACTCGGTGCGGATGGCCTAACACCAATACACGTATTCGGGTATGATTTACCACCACTGTTGCTGCTATAGCAACTGGTGGATGCAAAGGCAATGATGGAATAGCGAAAGCGATAGGAGAGATGTGTGATAGTGAGACATGAAGGTAATGAGGGACAAAACACATGCTCAAGGTCGCAGACTCACATTTGACAATTCTTGAAACAATGTGATCCTGATATTGTTGAATGCCTTTAGTAAAAACACAAAAACCCTTTAGATAATTTACTTATCTCGATAAAAGTTAAGTGCAGCAACTTGACTATTTCGTCTTCCCAAAGGAAGTTATCTGTAAAGGCAGCATCTTGGTGAATTAACAGTGACTGAGGACTTCTTTGAAGAAAATTTGGTGTGTACGAGAATTGTCAAAGGACCAAAGAAACTCACTCGTAACTCGATGGGAGATGCGAGGTCCATATGGCTGTTTAATATGCTGCCATTCCTGAAGCGAAGGGGTTGTGTTGGTCTCTGCACGGTACACCTTACTGAACGCCACCACTTTTCTTTTCTAAGCCTTTATCATAAAGAGTCATGTAGACTAAGCTAAAGGATGTGAATGGAACTTGTAGTGATGAGACGAGTCGTCAAATTCGCAATGTAGCACTTGGAGAAGGTGTGGTAAGGGAAGGTACGGCCCATTAGTGACTTGAAGAAAGAGGTTGGTTCTAGTGGTGAATCAAATCTCAAACGTAGGGGTTGCTTTACGTTGAAAAAGTTCTTCTCTTTCCCATACTAACGAATAACATATCGCCGTTGAAGCATGTCCCGTGAGTCATGATCTGATCCGTTCAACCTGAGTGGTCTCTTCGCCACTACATCAACTAAAAGAAGTCATGGTGGAAACTACGAGGCAAGAGTGAGTGCTCCCCCAACGACTAAAAAGGAGCCTTACAGTACTCGGAACGTGTGAGAAAGGTCAGCTGTCGTGCATTTTAGCTTGTTAGCATATTGACTTTTGATTGACTGACTCTTTGTACTTACGTAGCGAAAAAGGTTACTAACTGACCAAACTTAGAGTTGATTGTCCCCAATCCATTTGCTCACCACCCACCCAACACTCTTGAGGCAAGCAGCACTTCATCCCAAGAGACTCCACTTGCTTGGTGTGCGGTTCAGTGCAGATGCAATTATTTTTTAAGAAATGATCATTCTCAGGAGGCCAAACAATTGCAAACGAGATCCACCCGTCCAAAAAAACATGTGGACTACTGATACAGTCGGAAGGAAGGTCTAGTCGCATTCCTGCATGCACGGCATAACCTTAGACACACATCTTCAAAGCCTACTCAAAAGAGGGCCTGATACCTCACTCCGGCGGGTGAGGCGGTGAGAAGGGCAGGAGACACTAGTCCAAGCCATTTACCTCTTCCGCATCCTTTTGATAATGCTTCTGTACGTGGCATTACGCACCTTATCATAAAAAAATCACGTGATCAAGGGTGAAAGAGATTATTCGGTTGGTTTGGAGCCAACCAACGCTCAGTCGGGAAAGGTATCTTGATTGTTTTGCTGACTATTTCAAAGTATAACGTACTGGAGGGCTATTCCCCCCCCAAACTTATTTGCCCATCCCATGAAGGCGATTTGGGTGACCGAAAAGACAGCGAGGAAATCGCAAACGTCTGTTTCTGATCTCACCTTATTACAATTCTCCTGTCCACTTGACATCTTCTAAGGCCTCATGTGTCAGAAATTGTCACAAAACATCAAAAGCGATCATTGACTCATCTCTCAACTAGGCTTGGCTTCGTCAGGAGGGCTATGCCAATTAAGCCTTCAAGGCGTCACACTTCGATAAGCTCCTCCTTCTCGCTAACAGACAACTCCAAGAATATTTGGAAATTGCTCATCTAATCAAGTACAAAATATCCACCGTAATCTTCCCATACCACGGCGTGCTAGAGAGCTTCACTTTGCGCAATAGAACATTTTCTCTTCATCCTCACATTTGGTGTAACTGGGGTGTCCTGGTCATTCAAAATTGGTCTTTAACAGGTACGAAATGTCTGGGATTCGAAGGTAACCTTAGCATTTGGCACTTAACTGGACCGCTTGACTGTTATGACAGGGACACTACTACGATCCCAGCTGGAGCAACCGGTAGACATGGCCCAAAAAAACGAGGTTTTTAGTCTTGATAATGTGAAAATCCAAGTTGTATGGAGTGTAAGAGAGTGTCTGCTGTCTGGAATTCCAGACTGGTTGCCATCCCATCATTTTGAATGCCCTTGACCTTAGTGAAGCTATTATTACTTGCTCAATTTATCTTCACATCATGGTGGTCAATGAGGCGAACATAACAAGGGAACAAATCTGGAATTGTTCCAAAACGTCCGGGAATTCAACTCCCGAGCGGAAGCTTCTAGAATGCTAAAATGGCGGTTTTGTCCTGGAATTGTAGATAATCTGAACATTGGCCTTTTTAAAAGCCGCCCTGCAAATGAGTCCTAAGTGCGCCGAGGAACAAATGGCCAAATGACCCATCCGCCAACACATGGGGAAGGTGAGAGATTGTAACTTTTAGATTAAAAGACCTTCGAACTTGTGGGAGAAGGGATTGTATTCAGCCATCAGCGAACGAGCACCAGTTCCTTCTTCCGCCTGGCTGCCCTAACATGCACGCATAAAATTCAGATTTGAAAAAAAAAGCGTACTGTTCCATTTCTCACGATTACTCCTGTGGTAGGACAGAAAATGACGGAAACTTGAACAATTTCTCGTCTTTAGCCATTACCAGACCGCTTGCCTCCACCGTCTGGGTTCAACCTCCAAGTCTACGGTTAGGCGTAAGTGGTGAGATATATTTAATTTCTCATCTAATGTCAAATTGGAACTCCTCAAAAGGACAAAGAAACGTGAGAAGACGAACCCTGAACTCTTTTAAATGTCGGGTATATACTTGATTTTATCACTTCCTACAACAACGTCAATCGGGGATAAAAGATGAGCATTGATACAAAGTAAATTGGACGTTTGTCCTGAGGTGATCTGATGACCAATTTAACTACGAGGGCACCTTAGTTTCCGCTGACTGCATATTCACTTTGTGACATGAAATTCGGTCATGCTAACAGTCTCCACATCATCTAAGCTTGATTATGTCCCAATTTCTATGGCTGATTACCCAACTTTAACCCCACGGAAGAGGAGCACCCGCCGCGAATGACCGAATTCGTGAGGACTTCAATAGAAGAGCTAAAAATGACGTCTATTGTTGGTACTTACCCCAATCTTGTTTTCTACAAGAGGGGTATTGATAACTGAAGCGACACCAGACCTGAACAGTTCATTATAAGGGTGTCGACGACATCCACATGGCGATGGTGATTAAATTTAACAAGCGATGCCTTCACCCCATAACTAGCTGCTGATATAAGAAATTATTTATTCAATGGGCATTGTTTGGCATTGAGATGTATATATCTGGTGCATTCTCCCGCCCCCATAGAGTCCAAGGATATGGCGAAGCACTGGACACAGTGGAATTGTCGAATCGCGACATGGACGTTATAATCGAATGCTGGAAACTTCAATGACTGCCGTTTCTGGTTCGTAGATGGCTTTTAAACTACTAACTATGTTGTGTGCCCCGGATACGGAAGAATGGCCATGGGGACTAGGGGGCAAAGCTCAAAAGAGGAGAGTGGCTACTAGTCCAACTACGCGTCTTCAAAGGCTGTACTTCCATCGCGTGGCACAGTACCCAAGCCATGCCTGTAGCCCCCCAGCTCTCCTGAAAGCCACGAGACACTACAATATAACCAAAATATTTGTGCTTAGAAGAATACGGCAACCCGGAACGAATGTTGAGGTGAAAGATAGGAGCATCTTTCAAAAAAATATACCTACTGCAGCGTTTAAGGAAAACTTGAATGGTTTAAGATGGCTTTCCGTTGGTGCCACCTTCATTTCTCGCCCTTAGTATTCAGCATTTCACCGGTTTAAACACAATGAAGGAGAGCCTTTCATAAACAAAAGTCGGACTTGAAATGTCCGATGCCCGCTAGAACAACGCACTGGATACCTTTCCAATCCATCTGCTTACATACTGGTATAGGGAAACCATGCTACAAGGCACTCTAGCCCTAACACCTCCCTCCTTTCCGTGGTGACATTAAGTGAACGTCTTCATTGAAAAGGGAACAAATTTTTTGCTAAGTACGAGGTAAAAGGCCAAAGAGGAATACATATCTTTGCAGGAGGGGCCTGTTTAATTTTGCTTGTCTTGGTGGTCCATTTAACAACGCATCAGTAAAGAAGCAGGTGAACTAAATGGACTGCCACAATTGCCTCATTAAGGTGTCATACTTCCACCATTGGGGTGATTGTTTACACTGGCGGAAGTTGCAATATCTACGTTAGACTCCCACTTCAATGAGGGCGAGGTGCCGATGGGTGATTTCAAGTCGACCTCTCCCCAATTTTCCCTTTTTAATGAATATAAATCCCAAAAGTTGGTGCTAATGCAAGGCAAACCAATGGCCTCCAACAATCAAGGCATCCCCGCATGAGCGTCCTAATACATGCATATCCCATGGGCTTAGTGAGGGTCTGCTGTCGCTCTGTTACTTCAGCCGGATATTTACATAAAAATGGGTCTTCGGTGTTTTACGCGCGTTAATTGTTCTGCCGAGGGAACTTGCCATAAATTATCGCCACGAAACTATTCAAAACATCGTCCATTACTAAATGACCCTGCTTTTAGACGAGCGTTATTACGACTGGTAATGTAAATTTGGGGTGGCCAGCACATTCCCCTTTCCCGTAATACGATTTCCAAACAGGACAAAACTCCAGATCCATGTGGAATTGCTGAAATCAGTGACGGCGCGATCAAATACCTTCTCAATTGCACGCTAATTCGATGACCGGAGCGGTTGGTTCGTAGGTGTTTTTTCCTTCAGCACCGACTACGTTGTGGTGGCCGACGGGGGAGGTTGACCAAGGGGAGTGTCGGGACGATGCTCAAAGGAGAAGAGGGGCTGCTCATATTGGCAATACAGGCTCTGCCCTACAATGAATGTTTGCCTCGCTGAGAACATCAGACTTAGATAAGCTGACTAGTGCATCGCATAAACTCATTTTGCATTATTATCCTGGAATATCCAACCAGGAATGAACCAAACGTAGAAAGTCTTTGAACCGCACCTCGTCAAATGACAGTAAAACAGGTGTTGCGATTGTTCGTAGTCACACAGTCACATAATCGTGATCATCCAGAATTGGAAAATCAGATGGAAAGTGAGAATATTTTTGAGGTTCTTCAAAAGTGCAGCTTGATTAAATAAGGTTGAGCCATGAATTAATTAGTATTCAGGACAAATTACGGATGCTTATTGCTCCTGATATTTCAACATCTGCTCTTTGATATTAGCCAAGCAAGTGGTGGTCCTGGCCATTAGGTTTATAATTTCTCGTACCCATTGAGCGTTACACCACTAGTCCGCATATAATGTAGCTTATCTACGTGTCCAGATTCATTGCCTAATTGGCGGTTTTATTGAATGAATAAGGATGCTAACGATGATGCTGCCCTCACAAAAATTACCAAGCGATGGCGCATCGACCTCAAAAGGCCATCAAAGGTGTGTCACTATATTGCCTTTTTGTTTGCCTTTCCACTAAGCAGCCTTCGATTCACCGCTGAGAACGTAACAAGGTACACCAGCTTGAAGAGTCTCATCACTAGAGTACAGAGGGTGTGAGTGGCTGCGGCTAAGGCTCGAATCCAATTGTACTAAGATGTCTACCTGATCGGCGAACGAGATTCTGCTCACAAAGGCTCATTAAGCAGATACCAAGACGGATGGTAATTGTGATTAATGTTTTCATATTGGAGGGCAGAATACCAAGTAGAAGTTACTCCCTCCGAATAACAGAAGTCATGGTACTGCGTGTTTTTAAGCTTTTAATGGACAACAGATATGCCAAAAATAAAAGTTAAAAACATGCAGAATTATTGTCGATGAAACACGGTTTTTGTAATTCCCTGGTACATTGTTTAACTCTGCGTTTAATTGCGCAGGTACTTAAGACTCCATACGTAATACTTCTGCTTGGCGACATGCCCTCAGGAACATACCAATAGACCCGGTTCTTAAATACGTTAGAGTAATAAGATAGTGGTTTATCCCTCGGTATTGGTGAGGCGCCACTTTTGTACTTTGATTTAGCCCTCTTGTATCTCGCTGGGTGGGCTGGCCTTTCGGGCCATGCCAATAGCCCAGACACCTTCTCTGCGCTGAATATATATTCTGCCCGAGTGTTGTGTCTTCTTTCGTCTTCAGGGAGTCTCGGAACGCTATATTAATCATATGTCTTCTCCCACTTTACTGTGAACTGGTACCACCTCATGAAAGGGTCGGGGCGATAAATTTTCATCATTTCAACTAAAAGAGATTGTATTATGTGTGATCATGGGTAGGAAGATTGGTCTCAGTCCTTATTAGCTTAATCTACATTAAGAGCAGGAATCCGCTAGTTAAAAACCCCTAAGGCTTCGGTTTGAGCAAGGAAAACCCCTTGCTAAGGTCTTTTCCTAACCTGTTTATGTGCATTGATGAGACTGTGACCTTCAGATTAAATATGATGTTTTCTCTTGCCCTTCAAATATCAAGTGGATAGACAACTATAAATACTGAGCTTGGCCAAGTACACTAACGCAACCTGTAATAAACTCGCCACAGTTTCAAAAATTTTGTTTAACTGTGACTAAAATCGGTCAAAATGCCTTGAGTTCTTAAGATTATAGTTTTCGCAGAAATTTTATAAAACTTTGAATAGGTCCAAAGGTTATCGCGGAATTGTTTTCGTGTGCACTTTTTTGGGAAGGTAGTGTGAGGGCGTGAGTGATGGAAGAGCATTGTGACGGCGTGAGGCAGTCATTCGAGTTTCTATTTTATGAAATTATTAAATATTTTACAAATCAGACCAAGCATGTATGACGTCTACTCTAGCCTTATGTCAATAGCTTTCTGATGGACATACAACAGCTATACATCTAATCGAGAACATGGGTTATCGTATTGGCCAACGTTCCATTGAAAGGTATTTTGTGGTGACATTAATAAGTCATCAGATTAACGAAGAATAGTCCTCGGTTTACATCAGAGATAGAAATCGTCAAGTTTATTTGCAGGGGATACTGGTCTCACCTTTTCCAGAAGGATATTAGTACATTGAAAACGAATAATGCCGTAAGATGATCAAGTTTAACTTATTTTCTAGGATGTGTATGTGCTCATTGATAGTGATTTTCCGTATCTCACTCGCATTGAGCCAAGTCAGTTATACAACCCAAGTGTTGAGATGGTATCTCAATGTTTTTCCCCCAATTTTCTAGATTCTGGCTTTTGCTTGTGGACTTCTAAGGGGTGGTCTGTCAAGTCTTGGCGTTAGTTGCATAGTGAATGCAGAAATACCAAGGATTCCAACTTGTAATTTGCTGCGTATTATTAACTAATCCTGCTTCCTGAATAGGTCATTTCACTGTCCGAGTGTCACCTCGTTCAAAAACGTCTTGACTGTGATATAAAATGAGGTGTTTTGCATTCTTCTTCCTTCATGTAATGTAAATATATTTCCTTGACCCAATATTCTGTTTCGGACTTTTGATTCACATTGGGTTTTTTTTCCCAAACAGCTTCGGAAGCTTACAGACATGGTAGAGATAACTGATCAAGTAATTTGCTACCTGCAAGTATTCTTGCAACTATTGACGTCAGACTAATGAATGAGTTGTTTAAAGGGGCGTTTAGTTCACGTTTGTAGAGCCACACTACTCCGGCGTATTGGGGCCATTTTCGGTGGCCATTCGGAAACGTGCCTCGGTTAAATTAATGAGGATTTGATTCTCGGAGTATTAAAATGGGTGGTTGGCGCGGTGATCTATCGACGATTCCTCCCAGTTAGTTTTCTTTGCAGAGCGGTTATTTGGAGGGCTAGTCGCGGAAAAGTTGGAAATCGATAAGGGTTCGAGATCCACTGGAAGATCTGCCTAGGTTGTAGGGTTTCCTGGCTGTTTGTGTGATTATCACCTCTCAGTATCGCAGATTCTCTCTGGCAAGTTTCGATGGAATTAATCATTTTGTAGTAGTTTTATGGACCCGAAAAGTCGCATTAGTTTTCACACAATTGTAGTCGGTCGGTATTCAAAAAGCAGGGACAAATGGTAGATGAAATTAAAAGGTAAGCACTGAAGAGACCCGAAGGATCACCACAGCGTACGAATATGGTAACTGTAGATTCATGCGCTTTTGAGTTGCTCAATTTATGCCCAGGAGCGAATCAGTACAGCGATAAAACAGTTTTTCAATCATCTAAATTTTCGACTACCCATTTGTGCTTGTAGTCAGTAGGAGAGGGTTTTACAATGGATTTCAAGTACTTTATAGTTAACAAGTAGCGTCCCAATGGTCGGAGGTCATGGCGGCATCCAGTACCTCCATTCATCTCTGAAAGGACTGAGACACGAGTTGCTTCAATCTACTTGGTGTGTGCGTAGGGCTCCAAGTCACCAAACTGCTAGAGACTGAAAAGCTCCACATAGTTGGGAACCTCCAAATGGGAGCAAGTTTTCACATTGATCCTTCTTGGCCATTTTGAGTCTCTTATATTGTGGATATGAGAATAGTCATGCAACCTACCCGTCAAGCTTAGTCCTTTGGGAAGTTAAATATTCCACTATTTTCGCAGCAACGATGAGAGCACAATTGCAAAATTCCAGAATGGTGGCCTTTAATAATCCTCTTACTTAACCTCAACCATAAAACGACAAAAAGGTCATGATTTTGTGACAACAGAGTAGTTGTTTTGACCGCACCCTTAATTACACGGATTATTGAGCTCCCCTGAGCTTTAACACATTGCCATAAGGGCGTCTATGGCGTCTCAGGCCTTCGGCTTGTCAACGACGAATTGTTCCTCTACAGAGAATGATCTTGGCGCTTTATTAACCGAATAAAAATATCGAATTTAATACCGGAAACCCGGGATAAATGTTGCATAAGGATGTATGTGCTGTGGAAGGCTGCATTTGCGAAGACTCACAGCAGAAGGGTTATTGAAGCTACGTCCACCATTGACAATTATGCTAATCCTGTGCTCTCCAAGAAGGCTATCAATAAATGAAGTCCCAACGGGTTTGAACGATCTAAAGATACCTATCATGAAGCCATCATAATACTTGTGTAACGATGCAAGTATTAAGCAAACAAATTATGATTCCTCTACGTCTCCACTAACTGAATTGAACTTAAGTCGATGGCGGAGCAGATGTGAAAGGAGGTCAATCTAGCAAGGAGGAAAAGGTGCTAAATACTGTCCTCTCCTACTTTCAGGGCAATGCTCCTCTAATGATGAGTGGCATGTGGAATGCGCCCGTCACCAGGCATCGTTCACCCTTGAGCGGTACAAGGCGAGGGAATTCTTACGTTTTGGTTAACAAGAATGCCGGAAATGTGGATCCGTCAAAGTTGACGAGCCACACTAATGACGTCGGGATCACTCGTTCTCCAGACTAAAAATCAACGAATCATTTTTACGTCTGGACCGTGGTAGTTTTCACAGCGCCGATTGCATTGTGATCGCTGATGCTCAACGAGAGATGATGGATACGTAATGAGACAACTTTTGGACCGTACATCCTACCACTCGGACCCCTGAGTTGTGGCATCCCCTACCTCCGCCGTGTCAGCATGCCCGAGGGATCATGTCTATACCATTCTAGCCCTCCTGTATTTTGACAACGAACTGTCTCTCCCTACTGGTGTGCCTACCTACATCTTCAGAATTGGCACTGCCACAGCAACAAAATTACCAGCCATCTCCCGACTGTAGCAGAAATTTACAAAAGGGTAAATGTACTTAGTAGTCTATTCACTTCCTGCCTATTTTCCCGGTAGAACAATATCATCCAAATCTTAGAAAGTTTGTCTTCCTTAATGAGTTCACATGAGATGTAAAAAGGTGTCGGATTTTACCCAAAAGATTTGCCATAAGCTGGATTCTCGATTAATACAACACCTTAAAGCCTCCTGCCCAGAGGAGTGTCGCTTTGTCAACACTGCTTGCCGCATCAAAACAAAGCTGTTTAAAGATAGCGCAATTAAGATGTCAAAGTGATTATTAAAACGCCTCACTGTAGTAATTTGTGGAAAAAGAACTTTTGAAAAAACAAATACATTTGGAGCCCAGGGATCTACAAGAATGCCTCTTCTATGTTGATTGGCCTTCTAAAAATGGTGCTATATCAATTAATTTAGTGGAAAGCTGGAGAATAAAATAAGCTCTGCCGTTGATCGATAAAGAAGTTTGAAATCCTGCATTCCTCGCAATTCATGAAATGGTGGGTCTAATTCACGCCTTAGGAGCATGGACTGTTTCTCTGGTGAGGATAAACGCCGCAACGACTACTTCCTCCGTATTATGCAACAACATGGCATTGAGAACCGCAGTGTACATCGCATCCTCCTCATTGGCACTGGTGAGTCGGGCAAATCGACCTTCGTGAAGCAGCTTAAGCTGCTCAGTTCTCCCCACGGGACATTTCCCGAGGCCTATCGATCTAAATTCCTAACCGAGATTCAGCGGAACATCATCCAGGCTCTGGCCAACATCTGCACGTTTATGATCGCGGAGGACATCCCACTGGAGAATAGCCACTCCGAAGAGATGGTAGACCTTCAACGGAAAGTCATTAAGATCTATGAGGAAGTGAGGATTAATCCCGATGCAATTGCACGGTACACGGTGGACGCTGATAGTGAGACCCGGGACAAATTCTTCGGCATGTGCGCGAGCCTCTGGTCTGATCGTGCTGTGCGGGCTACTCAGGAACGTGGAAACGAGTTTCAACAAATCGATAGTGCAAGTTACTTTCTGGAAAAACTGAATGTCCTTCGACAACCAGACTACTTGCCTAGTGATAAGGATGTGCTCCAATGTCGAACGCGGACTCTTGGTATTCACACGGAGTCACTTGTCTACAATGGCATCCCTTTTGAGATGGTGGATGTCGGTGGGCAACGGGAACAGCGAGCAAAGTGGATTGAAGCGATGACAGATGGAGTGACAGCGGTGATCTTCCTGACTGACGCCTCGGCATATGACACGATGCTGGAGGAGGATCACAGTGTGAATCGTCTACGAGAATCCTATCAGCTGCTGGGTCAGGTTTGGACGAAAAGTCTATTGAGGGATAAATCCTTTATCCTCTTTCTCAACAAGCAGGATAAGTTGGCCGACAAGGTGAGATCAGGAAAAAATCCGATTCTAAAATTCTTTCCCGAGTACAAAAAGGGACAGGTGAAGTTTACGATTACTTTTCTAAGTGAATTGCTAATGCAAAAAAAGAAAAAGAAAGGCGAAATGGAGGTATGGAAGAAGCATTTTTCCTACTTTCTTCCAGCTGCCTCTAATGCCGTGTTAGGGAGGCAGGACGAGATGGGGGCTATGAGTATGGAAGAGGTTTCGATGGAGGAATATAATGAGGTGCAGACTACGTTAAATAAGGCGCTCCACGGAGAGGCTATAACAACCTGGCCTTTGACAGGGGATGTAAGGGAAAGCACAATTGACACCCTAATGAACGACATTGAGTTCATGCAACTGTTTCGGAAACTAATGAGCGTGGCCTTGTACCGTACCGTCACGGTGACCCACTTTATCAAAACTCTTTTTCTAGCCCAGTGCGAGGAAACAAAAACGCGAAAGATTTACCCTTTTCCCACGACAGCGATTGATAAACGCAATGTCATCCGAGTGTTTGACTCCTGTAAGGAGATTCTGCAGGGAAAGGCGCTCAGTGAATTGGTTGTAAAATAAACTACATGCCGAAGTCCACTTCCAAGGTTCAGTTATTCATGCAGCCAAAAATGGCAAAACAAAAAACACCGCTGGTTATTCAGTCCAAAAAACCCCACGAATTGGAATTGACAGAATAAAATTTGTTTATTTTTGCATTATGTAACAATAAAAATGGAAAAGCCTTGCTTTTAACACTTACTATTATGTGTGTAGGAGATAAAAGTTAATGATATCAAGACGGCTGTGTTGCGACAATTAGGAGAAATGTGCACTAAAAACTATTAAAAATCGTAGTAAAATTGTAGAAGACAAAGCTGGCTTGAACGTTTATTTTACAACTGCGTAATCTATGCTATCAATATACCTGTTTGTGAAAGAAGTAAGGTCTAAGTTAAATATCCAGAAAGCACTGGTAGAAATTTTGACTAAGACCACATAAAATATATCATTTTACTGTATAGCAGTTTGCTTTTAATTTTTAAACATCTTAGGTTACTAATAAAGTCTTGGTCATAGTAATTTGTTTCCATCCTTATCGTGTTTGAGTAGGCAGTGAATGATTGCGGTCAGTTCGAAATTGGGCCTGCCTTATGCGCGTCGGTGTACATAGTTCTGAGTGTCAAAAATGGTTTTAATTACATTCTTAGTCCAAATATGCTGACGATTTTTATATTACTGTATCAATTTTTGTCTCCTAATTTCACTGTATATAGCTTGTCTGCCTCTAATGACTCAAATATCAACAGCGGTGCTGCAATATGTAAGTTGTTTAATTGTATTAATGCTGGTAGCACATTTATTTCCCATTCATCACTCTGTACGCTCAGGATCCAACGTTTCACTTTCCTGTCCTTTAAGTGGACCGTTGTCTAGTCAAGGCTCTGTGCTTTGGCTGGGTCCTTTCAATCATACACTAAATTCAACAGACACACCTCAATTGGATAATGTCGCCATATCTTCTGATCGTCTTGACATTTTCAATGTTTCAAGAAGTCATGAAGGAAATTATTCTTGTTTTCGGGACGGGGAGTCTACTGCTTTCTGGACACTCTTTGTTCTCGGTACGTTAACGGAACACTTTATTCTCTTTTAGACATTCCTACTCTTCCAAACAATTTGCGACTATCCGCTCTTAATCAGTCCACAATATTTTTACGATGGAAGAATGACAGACAAGTCCCAAATTCTCTTATCTATGAGATTCAAGTTACGGGGTATGGTTGTCAACTTCTGCCCTTATTGCTTTCTTTTCCATTAAAGGCCTCAAAACAAAAGTTCAAGTGTGTCTGCCGCGCAACAGAAGCTAGTTGTCAATGGTTTGAGTCCATACTCAAAATATTTTGTTCGTCTCACTCCTCGTGACCCGATTGGTCTCGGGCCAGTTAGCTTAAATGGCAGTGTCTGCACGAAACCCGGTACCCCCACAGCAGCGCCAAATATCACCCTTACCTCTTTCACCAATACCTCTGCTACTTTTAACCTCTCAGCCGGCGATATTACTCCCCTTAGTGACAATTCCTTTTCCTGTCCGGGGTCCTACAAACCACCCGAGCACCTTTTCGGCCCTTTCTTTGGTTTTCGACTAGCCTTGGAGATGCTGTTCTTTCGAAAAACCATCAATGTCACACTAATCAATAACCAAACCGAGGTATTTATTTCATATCATTATTATTATCCCCTTCCTAAAGTCCTACACCGTGGAGCAACTGTTGCCATACACGTCTTATCGTGTAAATGTGTCTATTTATAACGGTCGAACGTTCGGACCTCCATCGGTCCTTAATTTCACGACGCGAGAGGGTCTACCCGACCCTCCTCTACTCCAAGTGGAATCTCGTTCCATAGACTCCCTTCGAGTCAGCCTCACTTCTTCCGACAACCGCGGTGTCGTGTTGGGCTATCTCATCAAGGTTTGGCTCGTTTTAGACTCCTCAGTCTTTTTTGTATACATAGTGGACAGAATGCAGTAACTCATCGACAGTGGCGTCAGCGGAGACGGAGGAGACGTACTTTGCCATACAGGGGCTTCGGAATGCCACTTGCTATCAAATGCAAGCTGCTGCGAGGACCAGTGTTGGGTTGGGTGATTTTAGCCTCCTTACACAGGACTTTACTTCTTGCCCCGGTGGGTTTATTCTCCTTTGTATCACTCCACTTGTAAGCTCGCAGAATAGCTGAGAAACCAGTAACATAGGCAGCACAATCAGGTCTCCGTGTCACGCGCATGGGAATCAGATCACAATACATTGGAACCACTTGTAAGCCAGAATGAAGTCATTAAAATTTTACATCCACTTGATGGATTTACTTGCCATGAATTAGATTGTAAGGAGTTTATTTGCTGTCTTCCTTAAGTCTGAATGATGTTTTATGGGGAGGCGTGTTCTGTATGCTTACTGTTTTTCAAAGGAACTTTTGCTCAGAGGAGAAAACGCATAATAGCAAGTACCTTCACGGGGTTGTGTTTCTTCATCCTGCTGCCATTTTGATACTGTTCAGCCTGATACCTTGGTTATTCCCAGTTTTTCGCCTTTACTGTGTTCACATAAACATTGGGTGCATTTTTATGAAGGGCTCTGATTTTATCCAATTCCGGTTGTCATGCGGAACTCAAGATCGGATGTAGTCGCGAAAATCCGATGCTTTTCGATGGACCTTCGGTTTTGCGCTTCTGGTTCACATATCCACGGCAGCTTTTTTTTCTAGCATTGAGCTGGCGAAGTGGAGATTGTTATTCCTTTGGACTGGATTTTTTAAGGTCGCTACTGATGTAACATCTGGGTTACCTCTGAATACATTATAACTCATACGGGCCTGAAAGTTGGATTGAGGGTCTAGAGTTTCGTGCCATCGGTGTGAGACTGATAACATCCTAGTAGTTAGGCGTACAATTATGTTGTGTGTCTAGACTTCCCTCCGCCCACGTTGTTCAACATCTCGGCCACATTGGAAGGAATCAAGGTTTCCTGGGTATACGCCGACCCCCCATCTTCCCCGGATGGCAACCATTGCTTCCTGGCCTGCATGCAATCCACCATCTCAAGCATCTGTGAGGAAGTCACCTTCAATTCCACTTTCCGGGATAATGGAATTTTCTCGGTAAGTTAAATTCCAAAACCCATTGCAACTCCTCATGCCTTTGTAGTACACCTTTCCCTTCCGTGGTGTGAATCTTCTTGGGGGTCAAGAAATCGTCCTCAAATTTACTGTGCGGTCGGTCTGTCGGCCCCGCGACTGTAAAATTGATTGGCCTTGTCAGGCTCTCGGTGCCACCTCCAATGTTCTCCAGCTCGATCTGGATCGTAAGTATCTTTAATTTAAATCTCATCCTTTCATTTTCTTACTTTTTTTCCCTCCTAGACCTAGCAGAAATGTTTTCTCGACCGGCCGAATTCGGTGAGTTGAGTGACAAAGCAATCGGTGGGATTATTGGTGCCGTCTTCGCAATTTTCCTCATGCTTTGCTGTGTTGGGGCGCTCTCCATTTTCTACTGGTGAGTCAATCAGTTATTTGTTTAGAAACGCCTAAAGGAGTGAGATGGATCTTAGGTCCAAAAGACTTCTGTAAACGGCGCTATTTCAAATTCTATGGAATTTGTCTTACCTGAGGGTGATGGGATCAACAAAAGTTACGGTTCAAATTTGCTTTTGGGGTGTGGCTAGGAAAGAATAAATTGACATGTATCTCAGTTTAGAAAGGTTACCCGGCGACTCTCAAATTCAACGCTGAAGAGATTAGGTGGCGGTGGTTCATTCACTCTTGTACAATTTGAAATGCAATCGGCTGAATGCATCCAGGAGGGATCTCCTTTCCGCTGTACTTGAGTGGCTACGATATCCTTCATTCCCCAATTTGATTTTTTTGGAACACTGTAAACGGTTAATCTAACCCCTTTTACTGAAGATTTTGGAAAAAAAAATGAGCCTCTCCCGACTTTAAAAGTAGAATTTATCCCACTTTTTGACTCAAGAAGGACTTCAGCATATTTTTGTTGCAGTTTCACTTTATGTGTTTTTTACTCCCGCTCTTCAATTTGGTAGGATATAACCTAACAGGCGGCCTACTTTAAATCATGCCTGATTGAAAGGTAGCTTCGAGATTCACAAAACTGAATCGAGGGGTCCGCTTTCTTTTTATGATGCGGTTTCAAGCAGCTCTTTAGGAAAGGTTTGCTATTTGTACAGTTCACAACGAAGTACAAATAAATTATGATTTATTTAAATCGAACGGTTCATGTATACTTCTTTACTGCGGCTTTTTCCCATTGAGTGCGTTTTTTCGTGAGCCTTGAAGAGTGCACAGCAGAAACGGTGGAACTGCCTAATTACTCCAATTGGTCAGTTTGAGGTCTTGCAACACCTTTTTTAATAACTATGAGAATTTTGTTGTTGATGAAGAAAGTGAATTTCATCACAACAGGCACACATCCAACTTGATCGACTGCCTGGTACTGTGGGAATCTCACTTTGTTTAGTCTCCTTCGGCGTTTCGGTTAAATCGGAAAGTGTAGAAGCTGTGAAATTGCCTTAGAATTTATTCAATAAGTAGCTTAGAGACTCTGTTCTCAAGAGTAAAAACGACATTGCTTTAATTGAACCATTTAGCTTATTCCAAAGTTTGTAGCCACAAGTGTTGAATTGATGCACAACGGTTTACCTCTTCATTTTTCCTATATACAAATACCTTATAGTTGTGGCTCTTCTCGCTCATTTCTTCAGCCCATTGATTCTCATTTCAAATCTGCTTTTCCATGTACCCAACGACTCTGTTTGACTTCATTTCCACCACGTCAATGTCAAGAGCATCTTTGCCGCATGCGCAATGAATGGTGGGATTCGCCGAGGCCAACCACCCAGTCCAGTCATTCTCGCGCAATCTAGTCGCATTGCAATTTGTCCTTATCTTCAACATCAGTTTTGCTGATTGTCCAAGAGATGGCCCACTTTCAGGATTATCCACGAGGAGGGCTTTCCAACATATCTGGATTTGGCCTAGCGTTACCAGGTCCACTTGTGAGAAAAGTAAGGAAGCCAATTGCACAACTCACCAGTAATCATGACTCCTTGTCACTCACGTAGCAGTTTATTGAACCTTCGTTGTCAGTCTTGTCGATCCATTTTCATGATGGCAAACTTTTATCTACCTTTGTTGGCAGATTGGTTTTGATAGTTTAGGCTTTTTGTACTTTGCTTTACATTATTCAGCAAGTTGGACACTATTCAGGCACTTTTAAGTGCATACAGACTTTTGTTTACTGACTGACTTGGCGCTGGACGCCTATTCTCTTCTATGCGTGGTCTTAAGAACTTCATTATATGAACGAAGTCTCCCAGACGCGTCTTTTTGCTCACATGACTACATCGTATAATTTACATTACCATGGCCGCTTCTGAGACAGGGTCCTGCCTTTTAAAAGATGCCCCGCCACAGCTCTTGGAAGGCGTATTCTACTTAAGGATATGCCACTCAAGAATTTGAAAACGTAATTATCAGTTGAACAAGATCTTGCATATTTTTTTGACTAGCATCAACCCATTTGTCTGCGGCACGGTTAGTGTTGACCACAGCCATCGTAAATTAGCAAGTAACACGCCACACATCTGCAATGCTGGCAGTTACTGTGCTAAAGCTCATGGAGCAATATTAGCGCGGAAAACGACCGAGAATTGTCCGTATTTTGATATTTTCTTGAGAAATCTGGGGGGTGGACGGAGGAGGAGGTGTTTTAAATTGCCATTTCAAGCGGAGCATGCGACTGCCTCTCTCCAGCAAGCTGGATCTGAATTGTGCGTGTGAGGACATTTAAGCATGCTTATATCTGTGCTTTTCCCAGTCCTGTCTCAATATTCGTTGTCGACAGAAAATAAATCAAAATAGTCCGATTTTTGAGTGTGCAGAATTAACGTTTAAAAGTCCGATACAGGGTTTGTCCACCTATCTAACCGTGATCTTGGCCGGAGGTATGAAAGATGCAACTACCTCAAGTTAGGTTTTTCAATTGAAATACCACCGAAATATAAGCAAATATCATTCAAAATCCTCCAACTTTGAGCTCTCAGTACTTGTGCGGTGCTTTTATAGGTTCCAACTTGCCCAGGTTGGCTACTAACCAGAGGAGCTGCTCGTTATAAAGTAGCTTATTCGCATTTAATTTGCAAAAATACTTGGTTTTCCTTGCTTTTCTTCCGCCTCTTCGCCCTTAAAAGCTGTCATATTTCTTATCAACGTAAAGCCACAATCGTTGTTGACGCCGTGGGATTGGGAAGGACAAATTGCGTAGTTTGTTTTTTGGCTGATTTGAAAAGATTAACTTTCATCTTCCATTCAGTCCTGCATTTACCCGCCTACAAATCAGCTAATTCTACGTTTATTCCATTCGTCTATTCACTCATATCCATTTCCCATCGCATGTACCCTTCATGCATTTAACTTGCGTTTTTGAGATGTGAAAGTGTCGTTTTTTGTGTTATCAGCAGGGTTTGGCATTTACGTGATAAGTTCATCCATTCATTCACTCGTTTTGCCGTTATCATCATCCTTCTAGCATTTTTCCAGGTTAGCGCTGCAGCCATCATATACGACTATTCCCAGTCGATACGCGTTAGCATTGTTCCTCGTCTGTACCATGACCTGGTACGACTGAAATTCTATTTTTGCATTACTAGAAGAGTAATCACGAAAGGGGTGAACTGCCGTTTGCATGTATCAAGCGACTGACTTGCAGAAACTTATCGGTGTGTAACCGTCAGCGCAATACCTGCCTCGATCGTGATTTGTGGAAACGGCGTCATTACTCTAACTATTAACCTGGGAATCTTGTCTCCAAGGCCTTCGTTCAAAGGGGTCGATTCTCCCCAAAAGGGAGCATTAATTTCACCAGCCAAATTGTTTGCCTCCACCTTAGCGGTTGACGTCGTATCAAGAACAATTTTGTTTGGACAAAGTTTATGTGGGCGACCTCACATCAACCAATTGGAGCGTCATGGTTAAATAAACCATCGTCTTTTATCAAAAGGTGAATAAATAGCGCTCCTAAACGTACAAAATAACTACACATAAGCTCTTTACCGCACTCATTTTGGTATTTCCGGGTATTTCGATTTTACTCTAGTGCCTAAATTATTCTTGAAGGTTCTGTAAGTCACAGGAGTCTGAAAGTAGCTTAATTATTGGCGTATAGAAAAGGCTGGAATTCTGGTAGCAGCGTGGAGGTTGATTCGTTAAGCATTGAATGTGACCTTGTTGTCGCTTGAACACTCAGTGCACATTATTCTTTTGTAAATGCATATTCCCCTGGCGCCATAGTATCAACTCCAACCTTCGGTGAAGAAGTATCGAAAGCGGCTATCAACGTTGCAAGGGGCAGTGTATGCAATGTATCCTGCCGCCAGTATAATGATCAGCTTAGCCTCTAAGACGTTGTTACGAGGCGCCTAAGTTGATCAGTGGCATTGGTGTAAACGGCATGAAATTGCGTAGATGGCACGGACAGACCTCTACGTCGTCAGCGTTAAGGTCGGATGGTGAGAACCAGAAAAGGTCGCGTGTTTGAATGCCGTTTAATCGGGTTTTACTTTGCTCCGAGCTTTTGTGACGTTGTCAGAGGCAGCGAAATTACCATCTAGACAAGAACAGGGCTATTGAAGCAAATGCCATTCGTCTAAAGTCACTTCGGAGTTGCTTGGTTATGAGAGCATGAAAATAGAAGGGCCGATAAATAATCCTGCAGATATGACCTTGGCGGAGTTCCATCTCACCGGTATGGAGATCGGATCTCATTATTGTAGTTTAACTGCACGAGCTTTACATTTCCCATGGTTTTCGGTCACCGTCTTAGTGGTGAAGTACTTTGTCAACAGTCTGCAAGCCTTTATCCGGAACCAAACATCCTAGCATTTTTGAGAGACAGGGAGTTCGGGATACCTCAACGAGGGTTTGGCGTATTAACATTTTCTTGCTTTGAAATATTTCCAGTGTTTACCTTTACTGTCATCTGTTGGTAACTCTTCAGTCGTTCCTCGCGGGTCTACAAGCGTCGCGGCGTGGTTGGTAGCCTGGGAGACGACTTTGGTATGGGCTGCGGAGGTGGCGATCGGACAGACGATGCGCGTACCCCGCTGGTCACACCGAAGATGCGTAGCTTCGAGGACAGTCCGTACAAGCCCATTCCAGCCGAGCGACTGGCGCAACACGTGGCCAGCTATCATGTGGACGATGATGCAGGCTATCAGGCGGAGTTTGAGGTAGGCATTTCTCCGCTTTGCTGTCTGGATATGAATTCGGTGTTTTCTTTTTCACTCAGCCCTGTTTTTTAAGCTTCAAGTACGTGTTTATTTATCGTCCAATCCCATCATTAATTTATTCAACTATTTTTCAAGCTGTCATTTCAATTTTTTTCGTCTGCACCTCTGACTAGCTTCAGTAAATCTTGGACAATTTTAAGTCTATCGGACTTGCGACTTTCTATTCATTTATCCCTCTGTCCATTCAGTTCTCCATTTCCGAATAATATTTTCCCATTCGCACATTCAGCCATCGTTCACGCCAACTTGTTTACTCCGTCGTCGAACCGTCTGATCTTCCTAATAAGTATTAGCAAATGCTAGAAGTGAGCTATGGGCTATTTCCTCTGCTTATTAATCCATTCGATTTCCAGCGGTTCACAATTTCTTATCTATTTTCTCACCAATTTCCATTTCATCCCTCAATGTATTTTTGCTCAGGTGGTTGTGCTGATCGGTCCAGCTATCAGCTCTGCTCAACAATTCGTCTAGTTATCCATTTAACTCAATTTACCAATTCATCAGTTTATTTCTACGTTTCCCCACTTATCTCTACTAAGTAAAAATTTGTTTGATCCAACTCTCAATAACCCATCCATTTATTCGTTCAACGCCTCATCCATTGTTAAGTGCAGTCTTCTATTTATCCACCGATTTGTTGCTACTTCCAGCACTTCAATCCGGCAACTTTTTCTCCTGCCTAGGTGAGGTGAATCCACTTGTGCGCTTTTGACTTCTTACTTTCCGCTGATTCCTTCCATCTATCTCTACCTGTCTATCCACCTGCTTATCTCCGATTGAGTTATTGTCCAACTAGTATGTCCAGGGTCTCATCTGTCTATCGACGTAATCGTTCGTTCATTCATTCTTCCAATCATTGGCCCATCCAGCTATCTTTCTGTCTAACAACCAGACACTGTAAATGTTTGGCACAAGCCTTGATGCCATCAAGCGACTTGGTGCCATCAACGACTTATTGATTCATTTATAAGTCTAACCAGCATCTAGCCTTTTATTATTTCATCTGTTGACATTTGTCCATCTCTTCATGCGCTTGTGCAATGCCTCATTCATCAATTCAAACCCCTCAACTCAACGCATTCAATCTCGAGCTTATTCTTATACTTACCTACCCAACTGCCTTCAATGGTAGTCACGAGTATTTTGCATAAAAATGCACACGCAATTGGCATTGAAGTTGGAGTCTTACGTATGCGCTTTCCCACAGTATCAATCGTGCCCAAACGTACTATTACTGAAGGCATAATGTCATCGTTAATTTAGTTTCCGGGGTGTCCTGATTTCGTTTTATCAAGTTTTTACCCGTTGATTTTTCTCGGACATTTTATTTCCAAATTTAGTGCTTTTATCTCCCTTGAAAGTGGATTCACGTTGGTTGAAACACTTGACAATTAGATATAAAAGTTATGGCCATGTTGATGCAGAAACATTGCAAGAGCTATTGGTCCCTATCGCTTTCACTTTTATTACTTTAAGGACAAATGGTCTATTTCTGTTACACTCTTCCCATTCAATCCTCCAATGGCACTCAATTTCGAGCATTCCCAAGTGCCTTGCATGTTGGGTGAAAATCCAAATTAACTGCTAGAGCTTCCGACTAAAATATCCTTCTAGCTCGTTTCATGTGGTGGTCGAATTAATATCCATCAACCCGTCCATTCGTCGATCCTATTTATTCGTCCACTTGATTCATCCCTCAAATTTTCTGACTAGATACAGTCATTTCGTGTTTTACTCCTTTACCGGCCTGTCATGCCTCCGATCGGCTATTCGCACATCCAACCTCCCATTCAGTAGCATTCACCCATGTATCCACCCACTAATTCTTAATGGCCCAGCCATCCATCCGGAATGGCATCCATTTTGGAGCCTGAGCTTCCTTTGGTTCCCTCATCTAGCTATTAATCCTATTCAACTACCAGTCTCTGTTCAATCTCCCGACTAGGTACTGACGTGAAATTGTATCGAACTATTTAGTTTCACCCCTTCTAGCTTTCATTCGGGTTATCCTTTTGGATTTACACTCACTCATCCGCCATTTACTACACAAGTTATCATTGGTTTTGATTCTCAAGCATCCATTCTTTCACCAAAGCGTCCGCTCACTTCGTTGCTCATCCATCTGATCATCGGCTTATCTGCCATAATGCAGGAAATGGTATAAAAGTTTTGATAGTGGCATTAAATTATCTACCTAAGACTAGCTAGCTACGTATCCTCACTGTAGTGATGCGATGTCTTGATCTCATTTTACGGTATTATGATTTGTCTTGACAAACGTATGTCATCCATCCAAGTTACGATCTTTTAGCCTTTGGAACAAAAACAGGGCTTCCATCTCGCACTTTACTGACTGTCTACACCGATCAAAAAGACCCTCTCAAAGTGCAAACTCTTGAAACTTTACTATTATTTTCACTTACATATTCATTGGTAAAAGTTACCATTAATGAGACTGGAGGCAACAAACTCCATGCATCAATGTCCAGGTGAATAGATGGAGTAAGTCCACGTGTAATTCCACTTTAATTGACTTGCAATTCAACAAATTGTAAACCCGTTAGTCCTCAGCTTTCCCCTATTGACTTACCTTGGATTTGAGAATAACATTACTTCTCAATACATTACTAGGTTGTCTTTCATTTCAAGCGATTAAATTGAAGACAAAAAAGTGAGTTTTGGAGGGGACTCGGTTATGTGCATTTAAACGTCAGTACTTTTACTGCGTTGCCAGTATTCTCACCGTCTTTTATTTCTAGGCGATTGAACAAAGTGTCCGCACCAGCTGGCCAACGTCGGTCGCTCGTCTGCCGGATAACATGGCCAAGAATCGCTACACCAACGTTTTCCCCTGTACGTTGTTCTTTATAGCCCTGCAGAAAACCAGCAGAAGAAGAATGAGGGGTATAATTAAGTCTAAGGGTAGGTATCGACCAGTAGCGCATCTTCTTTAAGCTCAAATTTCGTCCAGCATTGTCTTTCCAAGTCAGTGACTCATCCACCCTGAGAGGGTCTGATAAAATCTCTCTTGAGAGTGGTTGACTAACTTGTGCAAGCTGGTTGAATTTGGTCCGGAGGCTGCATCTTCTCTCTAAATTATGTAAAAACAGCGGTACAAGGCATCACAAATTTGTGGTTCATGAGTATTTTTACTGTTTAGGATGGATAGCTGCACATCGGGTCACAAATTGATTCGTTTGTCATCACCCTAAAGACAGTTTTCAACCTCCATTATTTGAAGTCGCCTAGAAATTGGTGCGATTTTGAACGTGAGAATTGTGAAAAGTGAATCATATCACCAGGCGTTCCCCCTCTTACACACCTCCCCAGTTGTCGCCGTTTCTGCTTCTCTGACAATGAGTAGTCATTTGTGACCTCGTTTGATCGTCGAAGTATATAAATCAGTAGTTTTATTACCTGATTGGAATCTAGCGATATACTCGTTGCTTTGACTGCAAATTCGTATGTGATTCACTTTGGCAGTTGTAAAGGTTCTGGGAGTTAATCTCACCTTGCTATCTATTTCTATCTACGTTCTTGTGATCATAGAACGTTTGATTAATGTGTAAGCAAATATTAGTGTCTCGACTAAACAGCGAATTTTAGTACCCTCTGAAGTGTGTCACGGTGTGTTCCATTGGTAATAGCTACTTCGAAAATAGTCCCAGATGGGTCGGCCTGCTGGAAGTTTTTATTTTATGGCTGGTTCCCGAATATTCTAGCACGTCGTGCTCTCGCTCAGGCCCTCTTGATTACCTGATATCACGTATCGATGAGCTAACACCAAGGTCAATCAAGTGCCATGTCTATGCTAGACTGGGACCGTTCCTGGTCTTTTATTATCCCCTTTGCTTACTCGCACAAGTCAGCAGTAGAGACATTTGTACTGAGGTCATGTCTGTTGATCGTTTGGTCGGGAGGTCAACAGTACTCGAGTTCACGCGCACAAGCCCAGTTTATATCATGGGTGGCGGATGCGTCTTTTGCATTCTCCGCTGCCTGATTCCAAATGAACTGGTGTCCCACCAGCGTTTATCTGCCTCATGAAGTTGATACCTTTAACTCGATAATCAGCTAAATTGCGGAAAAAAAAACATCCAAGCGCTTGTGCTCACTGTTCTCTAGGGCACTGTTTACTAAACTGAAAATTGTTAAGAATCCGAGACATGGTGAAATGCGGGAATCGTATCTAACTTTTCTGCTATCCTCTCAACTGTTTCCATTGAAGTGATCCGGGAATTCTTCGCTCTCCTTATTCACGGCTATGGTCAGTTGGAATTCTCTGCTGCTTCCTTTGCCTTTCGCGCCCATCCCGAATTCGTACGTCGATGGGGCTGAGCCTGCACTCCTTGCATACGCCTTACAAAAAGCGTGTGACGGGAGGCTACTTCTCTGGTACAGTTTATGCAGGTTTCATAATTGTCTCCATCTGAGGGTGGCGGCTCTTATGCTTCATGACGAAAGGTGCTCGAGGTGAGCACCCACTTGACACTTTCCGGTGCAATCAATTACCACTTATAACAACCTTTCGAATGTATTCCTTTCGGTTGCTCCTTGAGAGCTTGGCTGCATGCGGTGCCAAATACTTCGATGTTGGGGGGAGGTGTTAAGCAGTATGTCGATCTTTCTTCATTTTCCATTTTGTTGGTATTTTTAGTGTTATCAGCTTTGAATGCTCCATGGAACGCAGTGAATGACATTTTGAAAGGATGGTGGCTAAGGCATTTATTGCGTCGCAAGCTTGGGTTTGAATTTAAGGTTGCTCAAAGAAGTAAGACAGTGGGTGTTCATTGACTTAGGTAATCATTGAATGCCTTGCCTGTACGAATTTTCCAGTGAAAGGACTTACTCTGGGCCAATGCATTTGATGTGAGTAGGCGATTGATTAGAAAGGTAAAGGCGGAGCTGCGATGGGCTGGTGACCTTGGGATGTCTGGATAAGTGGGTTGTTTGACTAATACTCCATTAATGGTGATCTTTTCTTTCCTCACGAGTATCTTGCTA
This sequence comes from Echinococcus granulosus, assembly GCF_000524195.1. Classification (NCBI taxonomy): domain Eukaryota; kingdom Metazoa; phylum Platyhelminthes; class Cestoda; order Cyclophyllidea; family Taeniidae; genus Echinococcus; species Echinococcus granulosus. The sequence continues at coordinate 297,029 of NW_020170447.1, read as the reverse complement.
GCGTTGAAAACTACTGTGAGTAAGGGGTTCCTCCCTTTAAGTAACTTATTTTTGGCTGCATCACGCTTTTCGCTCACCACTGTTTCATGCGAATTTCGTCTCTCCACTTCTGTAATTTGGTTGTTTTTCATGCCCTCACCTCGTCATACCATGATCGGGACTCGACTTTTAGGTGCTAAATGCATTTCCCATTCAAAGTCGTAATTTTTTGTCTTTAATGCTTTAAAATCCCTAGATCTCGTCTGGTTTAATGGTATGGTGTTTTGCCCTCCACCCTTGTCGATAAAGAGGAGATAGAGATGGTCGTAAATCACGTTACTGTATGTGAAGTGTACCTTAAAGGGGTTGTTACTTACCTCTAGAGGGAGGCTTTGGGCAATTTACCCACCCTCTGTTACCTCTTCTTCCACGGGAATCACTGTTACTGTTATCGTTGATGCGAGCTTCCCATTCAGCAATTCATCAGGGACGTGTTCTGTACCCTCCAGAAATCGACGCCAGATGTCAGCAATCTATCATCCTTGCGGCTTGTATAGCATATTTTGATAGCATTTTCGACTTTCCCGTGTATTTTTGAGGCGTTAAATCGTACGATTCACTTCATTGAAATAAAGAAAAACTCGAACTGTTCTTTTATCACTCCATGTCTTTATTTTTACCTCATCTTCGATGGTTTCAAACTTATATGTGAAGGCTTCTAGTTTTGAAGGTCCTGTCACGTCCAAAGTATAACGAAATCCCTCAAAGACAATTCGGGTCACAACTCATAAATACTAGGATTCATATTTCCTGACAGAGATAAGAGAAAGCAACCTCCAAACCTTTCGCCTAAAATGGTGCTTAATACGGTGCCTAAATCACATGCGTTTTATCCATTGTTCCTTTGAGACTGGTAGAAATACTTAAAAAGATAAGTTGTCTCATTCGTTTTCCCATTGTCTTGAACTTTGTCTAATGTAACGTAGTGACGCCACTTGGTGCGCGTACTGTTTTCCTTACAAACAAGTAGTTCCGTATGCACGGGGTCGACTTCAAGGTACACTTCATGACCGATGGGGTCAATCCCCGTGCTCAGTAATACGGTGTGGCCCAAAGGGCAAGCAGTATTGACCTTCGGACTCTGTTTTCCCTAATATGTTGAAAATAAACAGCATGAAATTAGGCTTCAGATGAACCAGTATACTTTTGTCCAAAACAATGAGACAATATTCCACATTCACCAAGGGAATAGTATACTTTTATGATATGTCCATGCAGGATTCACCTGCAGCAATAAAATTTACAACAAATTTGGCGATATTGTTACCTTCATGCCTATCCGAGACCTCATCCCTTACTGAGTATCCATTCTATGAAAAAAAACTGGTGTCGACGAAGGTTACATTGCTGTTAGAAATTGATAGACGTGCACCACATTAAGTTGGAATAAAACAGTTCATTTAGTCAAGAACTACTAGACTGCGCGTCCATTAGCAAAACCACAAAGTATGGCCAAGATGAAAGTAGGCTTTGAAAGTTAAACCTTTTAATTCATTGTACGCCTAAGTAACTCCTTCCTTTTTTTTCCTCCTCCACGATGCACGCGCAGATGATCACACACGAGTGATTCTGAAGAACGGACGCAAATCGGACTACATCAACGCGAATTACGTCGACGTGAGTGACTCTCTCTCTCCCCACCTCGGGCAGATGGTGGTTTGCGTTCTTATTTTTCACCCACCTGCCTTGCAACTACACCACTTCTCTGCATGCCCATTCTCCGTCGCATCAATTGCGGATTTGACTCCTGTTGTATTCCCAAAATTTATCACGGTTAAACTGGGAAAGCGAGCTGTCGGCGAATTCAGAGGCAGTGGATTGTTTTTCACTTGCAGTGAAATTATCAGAACTGCTTTATTTTAAGAGGCGTTAGGATGGTTGATGAGATTTCGATTCGTTTAATAAGGGACGGTGCCTCGTTGAGACCCAAGGTGCCTTTCAAGAACTATCGGGCTCTTTGAATGCCGCTCTCTCTTTGTAGAAATTACTGTTTGAGAGCAAAACCCATTTGAATCTTTTAACAGGGTGGTTTTATTTTGGGCGATTTCCTTTATCGCTTTGATGCTTTTTGGAGTATTAAGAGATTCCAAGTCTTTTGATCTCACTTCTTAAATGTACTTCTTATTTTGGTTTGATTTGGGTTTGTTTAATTGGATTCCCCCTCTAGTTTATGGAGTTTTTGCCTTACTTCATTCCTACTTTTCATTTGCTTTTTTCGGTCTTTTGTAGTCCTAATAAGCACCAGCTTTAACTTACCTTTTACTGGTTCTACATCCATACTATATCAGTTTTTACTTTGTGAACTGTTTCGATTTGTTCCGTCCCAATTTCACTCCACTGTTGACCAGGATTCAGAGGATGCCGAAGTAGCTGAATTCTGCCTTCCACAGTGGATCATGCATCCCGGCGTAAGCCTTCTTCAGCTTACCAATGTGCGCATTGAAGTGCCTTCTCATTTACGCACACAAAGGGACGGTTGAGATAGTTTTTAAGGGCGCTGTGGAAGCCTGTTCATTTTCCACTTTTGTAATCTAAAGCATGCTATATGATCTGCTGTGAAGGATGATTCTCCTGTTCAACCAGCTTAGGGTTTTTTGCTTTATGCGGGTTTATTAACATGCGATGTGGTGAATGGAGGCAGTATGGCCCATTTCCCGAACGTCTCTTCATCTGAGTTTATGCATAATGGTTTCGGCACGCGCCTGCCCTTCTTTTCGTCTTGTTTTTCTAGATGAAGGAGCGAGAGAATGAACTAGTGAGATCCCCTATTCCCTAGCCATTCAATTAGCTCTGAGTCACGGCAAGCAGTGAAGACGGTGCATAAACAAACTCTTGATTACCAGACCGATCTGCTTTCTAAATTCTTCCCACCCAGTGAAAATGAGCCTTGTTTGGGAAGGGTTCTGCCGCATTGATGAGATATGTGCATTTGAGGTTTGCTATTTATTTTTGTTTCAATGATGAACTCTTTTTCGTTGGAAACGAGACTTTTTGCCAGGACTTAACCGATCGGACCGTCAGAACCGTAGGTGGTTCAACTACTCATTCACCACAGTGTTTATTTAGTCGATCTCGTTGATGCGTCAGTGTGTTCGAGATTTTTGATTAAAATAAACAAACGCCAAGAACGCTGACCCTTAGGATGTCCTGGTTCGGTTACAGTGATGCTGGCTGACACCTCACCCTTGTGCTAAGAAGGATGGCCTGCAACTCCCAAAAACATACCTGCTTCCATCTCCTGGAGGTTATCTTCCCCATGCCCAGTCCTAGAGCGTTTCGGGACTCGCGTCCTCGTCCGGCTCTCCTAGCTGCCTGGTATCACAAACTAATAGACTTTAAGTGTTTTAGCAATCCTCGTAAGTCCGAGGCCAATCAAAATGCAGTAACGATGCGAGAAAGGGACCATCGTGTGTCCCCAACGCTCGGTTAGTGAGTGCGTAAGTGCGAGCTGTGTCCCCTGGCTCCGTCACGTATGTCGGCAACGCGAATGTGCGCAGCAGCGTCTTTGTCTCTTTGGTATGATCCTTATGGACTCAAAACTTGAATTACTACTCGAGCATCAACTGAAATTAATGAGTTTATTAGCATAAACGGTTTTGACTCTGTCCATTCAATCATTCACAATGGCCCCAACATCAACTGATGCTATTGATGAGGTCATAGTGGAGTTCCACTATGACCCAGAAGACAATGCGTTTTATTCACCATTCAAATAGTATGAGGGCCCATTCAATATCGAACTCGTTGGAATGATGACTCGTAGAAGGTTTGTCTTCTTCTGAAACCCGATACCATCACGTAATCCATGCGAATGCTTTCTTGATGAGGCAGCAAAATCTCTGCAAAACTGCTTCAATAAAGGGTTATCGCTTTTCAGTGTACGTTACAAACACTTGAAGCTGGATCTGCATGGGGCCGACGATCTCTTTACGTTGGAAATGTAAACTGAAATTCTTAACTGTCATTCAGTTTAAGGTCCCATTCTCTAGTCGCTCCAATTTGCAAATATTTGAGTGCACGTGGTGGGGCACCTGGAATAGAATCCAAATGTCAATTAAGGCAGTCGCTGACGCGTACCAGTCCCTAAATAGTCTGCATCATGACAACACTTTGGTTCTGTCTGAAAAGTAAGTTATTTTCCATTGTCCATCCCGTGTACCGGTCAGATCAGTCTGGCTCACTGAAGCCTGTTCTGTCACAATCTGGTCCATGTTGCAACAGTCAATACCCTGGCGGTAAGACCTAGGGCACCTACTTTTTCCCCCTCTGGCAGTGCAGACAACAAAGTTGGGTGTTGTTAATCGTATCCATCCAAATCTAATGCCGGCACCAACTGGCTAAGGTTTTGTGATCAAAGCAAGCCTGGCCGCCAGAATTACGTCATGTTCCGTTACAATGGCCATCCTGTGCGGCTACAGCAGGGCACCACCCCGGACATCATCATTATCTTGGGGGATTTATGGCGCCGATCGGTAAATCACGGGTCCGGTGGATTGTTTAGATCACGGTTCAAATGTTGGTCAGCCGAACCTTTCAAGACAATTCTAGCGTTGTGTCTTTTTGTGAAACATCACATCCTGGAACTTGCTGCACCACCAACGATGACTTCAATCTACTTGGCCTTCGCCGGTTCGATTAGCTGAATCTGGACCTAGTACCAATCGGAACGAACTGGGATTAGCTGCACTCAGCTAGAGTACCTCATAAACCATAAATGGAAATCCTCAAGAGGTTACATCAGCTTTCCACTTGACTCACGTTAGCCAAAACTATCCTCCTTCAATACCTTGGCCTCATCTAGAGGATCTATGATCATGACTCCACGCCGGTTTCCTCAAACCAGTCGTTATGGTGGATGCCTTTTTGAAGTGGCTGGTAGTAGCATCCATTATTCCCTCTACTGCCACCGGAGCCCTTCGTCAGAGGCAACGGAACAAGTTGCTTCGTGAAATTGCCGCGGCTTGCGCTGTCAACACGCTGTTGGATATGCCTTTTACCGTGCAACCCTCAATCCTATACATAGTCAAGCCGTGCGTTCTGTTAGAACATTCAAGCAAACACTACTGAGGGCATGAGAAGATGGGGCAGCTGTTTTCTGCTGTCATCAGACAACTCGAAATGCTTCCTTGTGAAACTGTCAATCACCGGCCTAGTCGCTAATGTGGCTCAAGCTTCGCCCGATCAATGCAGCCATGGTTACTAGGCCAAAAGACGGCTTTAAAGCGGGTTTAATGGAAGCTTCATCGGTTGCTAGTGTCTACACTCATGATTGCCAACCGAGACACGATTGGTGGGTCGCTTAAAAATTTTTAGTAATTGCAAATGGGTCATACGGACGTCAGAATCGGGAATGACACTTGAACGAGGCATTGGGACCAGTTGCGCCTGCGGCACGCTGGGGAATCAGCAATCCGATGGAGTACTCTGCCGATGGGCACACCGTTGGACACCTACCGAATACCACTTCCCTATGTGGATTCTGCTCCACAGATTACCAAGGAGAAGGTCCCGACTGACCCGTCTTACCTATTGAGACGGCGTCCCAGTAAGCAAAAGCCCAGAACGGGAAACTTGCAGGTGGCCTCCAGAAGACGTCGCTACTAACGGGGAGTGATGTTGAAGATTTCTCTAGCCCCGGAGAACACTCTTACTTTGGTTTTACTTTCTGAAAACTTTCCATTGCTGTCCTGATTTCTGAACAGCCTGGAACATCTCGAAACTCCTACTCTCGTTCGTTCTCTTTAGTTGGTTAATATCACGCACTGATGAATTTTAGATGTGCTACTGCAAGTTTATTCAAAATATTATAAATACGTGAAAATGAAACTACCACTCTTCTTAGTTACTCAGCTAACAGGGACATGCGCATATGTCGGACCTCTTGCTCACTCCTGTGGACTGGCTATAAGGGCCTCCGTGCTGGAGCCTATTTCTTTGATGCTCAGATTGGCTCGTATAGGAGTTAGCACGGCGGTATAGTTGGTGTCATCATATTATCCATTACCTGCATTCTAAGCCTCTTAAATTTTTGCATCCGAGTTAGGCTTAATCAGTTGAAGTGGAATTGAGTCTTCCGCTAGAAGTTCTCGTACTTGCAGTGATTTAATTCTTCATTAAATTGCAAGCCTTGATTTTGGAGGAAGGGCTGTTCATTCCCTCCGGCGGTGAGGTTACCTCCGCGTCCCCCCATGTATTGCCATCCATTCCAGCATCCGGTGATAGGATGACAAGGAATAAGTCAACTAAGTGGACATTTTGGCTCGGATGCGTAAATTGGGAAGTGTGTTTACCTGGATATTTCATCAATTCTGTCAAGCGACCTAATAGGTTTGTAGGATTTTCAGTATTGCTCGGTGCACTAGGTCTTGTAATCCGTCCCTAGTTCACTAGTGAGGCACTCTGTCGGCGTCAGTGATCTTGTATGGAAGGGCGGTTTTGTCCTAATCACCAGATTCGCCGATCTAGACGGCTGGACGGGAAGACGCCATGTTTTCGTCTGCACACTCAATGTTGCAGGCGGTCTGTCTACTGATGGCCGTGGATTCACCACTGGCACTTGTGGCTGAACAAGGGGGCCGCAAACGGGAAGGGTGCTGCGAAATGCCCATTCTGAGGGAGTTAACCATGCCGAAGAGTTATAGTGTATATCCAAGGTCGTGGAGGCCTTTTGTCTCCATCTGGATGTAGCCGCTTTCTGAGAAATTATGTTCATCGACGTCTGCGTGACGTGCCGCAGCCTTGAGGCTGCCTTCCGGATTCTCATGACTTGGCGTTTCTTGCTTTCCTTTCAACACAGGATCTTTCATAAAATATAGCACATGTTCTTCGGCAAATAAAGTTGTCTTATTCATTAACTCTTTTATTACCATTTGGCATTGATTAAGCTACAAAAATTGGTATTTGGTACTTTACGGTACTTGTTTGATGTTGGTAACACGAATTCCTGAATCTGCTATTAGGGCATTTTTAGAGTTCGTTTATGCCAATCAAATTCTATCTAGTAAAGGTGGTATGGTAGGTCAAGCTTTTCTCTGTTAAAACGATTCAGCACGGAAGAATTAAGGGCTTTGTAAGTTGGACAGTCTTAGCCCTCTTCCTCTTCTTGACTTTCAGGGCTTCTGCCGTCCGCGGGCTTTTATCGCTGCTCAAGGTCCGAAGGACACCACATTCGACGACTTCTGGCAGATGGTTTGGGATGAGAACTCCAACATCATCGTTATGATCTCCAACTTTGTCGAACGTGGCCGAGTAAGCCTTTGCATGATTATTTTTTGGAGGAACACTCACTTCTAGATACGCAGTGAATGTCATTTCTGACTACTGTGCTTCATTTAAGTTGGCCCACGCCTAAACTGTGCTAGAACAGGCTTCGTGACCTCGCATAATTTAAGGCAATCGCTAATGCAAATAATATTTTTCCCAAGCGAAATCGCCCAACAAGATTCTAACTGTTCGTCTGAGAAAAGTGTGCACCAGATAGTGGCCGATATGTCTGTTGTAAAATAAAAGCAATTTCATGGACCAAAGCTGGTATGATGTAGAATTGCACGTTTGATTCAATCACTCCAGATGCTTTTTAATCACGATACTTATGTCACTTGGTTTCTCTTCCTTTGTGCGGATGCGGAAATAAATATTGGCATTATTAAACCTTCCACTTGGTTTGACCGGTGTAATCAAACTTTTTCCCCTAAAATAAATCGTCCATACAGCAACATCGTTTCGCTTCAAATTCCTAGTGAAATAAAGTAACAATTACTATCTTCAATTTCCAATTTCCGTTGTTTGGAAATTGCTGTGAGCCATTTATGCACTCACCCATAAAGTGTAACCAGTCCCCATACTTTTTGGTCCGGGTGAATGTACTCTCGGCGCTATCATTTCGAACAATCTACCCCTGCTGACATGAATTTTGACGAAATCGTGGGTATTTGAAATCCCCATCTTCCGTACAGTAAGCTTTTTTTTCTCAAAACCTGTTGTTGATCTTCGAATTGACCGAGAAAGTCCATTGTGCGATACGGACTTTTCTCATGAACTATTGGAGGTAACAGTTTTTGGCCGATTTTGTGATTGGGTTCTCTGCTGTCTAACTGTCATTGTTTTTGCAGCTGTTATTTGCCGATCAATCTGCTTGTGGCACTTGTATTCCCCTTTCAGACATCTACTCTACTAACTTGGATTTGGAAAAATGGGTTTAATCAGTATCGTCTCTGTGTCATAAATGCGCATTTGCATTCCTCTCTGAATATAATATCGTCTCCACAATTCTTTTGAGGAAGAAAATCCAAAGTAATGTTTGAGGTTTTTTATTTTTTTACGAGTCACCGAGAAGGGAGACTTTTTTGTTTACTTATCTGAAGGCTTATCTGTCGCCAAGCCACCGTAATTTTTTTATGCCGGAATCGCCGACTGCTCAGGCAAAATTGGAGTGCGTAACCAGAGATGCATGCGCATTGCTGTTTTTTTTCGCCAAAAGAAAGTACATCTTCTTCCTCTTCGTCTCGCTCTTTGATGACTGCTTTCGGTCGGTCTGCTACGATGCCTAACTGCAGACGCCAGTGGTGATGTTCTCTGCATACACACTCCTGGAATTGGTCCAATTGGTGGCACTGCTTTGGTGTGGGCGAAGGGGGTGATTTATTTCCTGCTCTCGTGGTTGAAGAAGAGTTGCCTCCCTCCTCGTCATTACAACCATTATTTGACGCAAGATAGACAAAGGCTGACCATTCCATTCCGCAGTCGAATTAAAGATTGCAACCCTTATCTTGTATGGAAATCTGTACAGAAATAGGCTTGGGCTATAAACGATTGTACTGTAGCGCCTCGAGACTTCCCTGAAGACGAAGGAAGACACGACACTCGGGCGCAATATGCATTGTCGACACACAGGGGGACTTAGGGACTACTGGCACGGTCCAAAGGCCAGTCCACTCCGTGAATGTACGATGGCAGAGCATCAAAGTGGGCCCTTTTTCAAAACTGCGAGCCAAAAAACAATAGCGTATTGTGCTACAATGCAGGAGCAGGGCATGGTGAAGGCTCTAATCTGATTTTGGGACTTTTTCCCTTTTCTCCTTCAAAGTTGTCTGATTTTTATGCAAAATGGGTGATTTGGAAGACAGGTTTTACAACTTGCACTGATGTGTTTGTGATTAAAATATTGCGCCTTATCGAATCTACACTCTTCTGCCTGAAAAGAAAACTGAGTCCATAAATGAACTTTCGCTGATATTTAATGAATGATCACATTCGTCTGGGCCTTTCCTAGGCGGATTTTAAAATCCGCAATGGAATTTTGCCCTGGGTATTAGCGTCTTTTCGAAAAGCTGTCTCACACGCCACAAATTCATTTGATCAGTCTTTCTCTTACCTGGCAAGAGAACGAATCACTTGGCGCTCTGTTACAGAAAAAATTGGGGAGAGGGTAAAACTGGCGCGTTACTTGTTGAAGATTTGTGGATGGCAATTGAAAGGCATCCCCGCTGCGTGTCTTTTTTTGAAACAATGAGGGCGGAACAAGGAGCACCTAAGTGTGTCCATCTGAATGCTTCCTCGGTTAGGCCGGATGTCTCTAGTACTTTTTATTGACTGGGATGACAACGACTGTGGAAGAGCTTCGGAAATTTTGCATAGGACAAAACTCTCCCGCAGGGTAGGCGTTAAGTAAACTAAAATAGCAAAAGGAGCTACATTGACTAGGCGAATACAGAGAGCTCTCGAGGAGTCCACGACCACGAGAAGTGGAAAAGGAAACCCGAATGGATTGAAGCATTGTTGGATCAGTATCCAATTTAGCCAGTATCTACCTTACAGAGGCGCATATTCATGGTATTATGAAAAGGTGGCAATTCCTGGAATCAGACGATCACTACCCAACGACGACGGCGCAATGCGTCTTGTAGTTGACACACAAACGACTTGCATGACGTAGCTTTCCTGTGGTGGAGGTTTTCTCTCATTAACATCTTTTAAGTCAGATTTATCGCGGGGACTTCTATAAAGGTTGCACGTTGTCATGAATTTGGGAAGCAGAAAATCTCAATGGATTAACGAGGACGCCTCATGGTAAAATTATGCCCTTCGTGCCAACTGATTGTACCGAATCGTGTCACAGATTGGTCTGCTGAACTTTAAACAATAAGATAGATGTGAACTTTACCTAAAGCTGAGGGTGTAATGAGTATGTCCCCCAAAAATAGGAGATTTTGTCATCAGGGTCATCAATTATCATCCGTGGCAATTGATGTCGTATTGGAACAATAAAGCAACTAGGGTGTGGTGGTTTGCTTGCTTTTGAGACCTTGGCACTGGGGCCATTAAAATGAATCTCATGTATTCCTAGTCTAAGCCCCGAAGGGAATCAACCTGGGCGACAATAATAACGCTTATGCTAATGAGGCACAAGTGTTAGCCCACGTTGTAAGTGCGTGTGTTCGTGCGCGTGCCTCGTGCTTCATTGGACAATAATGGCGCGTCCTTGAGCGGGCACACCACTCACCAGCCTCCGGGCCATTAAGCGCTGCCTGCTCGCCCGTTCGCCCATGCGTGGGTCCGTACCCCTGCCTGTCGCCGTGACATTCGTTCATTTGAGATTAATTATTGCCTTATATAGGGGGGCGGAGAGGGGGGATCGCGTCCGTCGCTCTCGGACTTATTTCAGGTGAAAATGGCCACTAGTGTATGCTCTGACGAGTTGTGGGTTGATATGTTGGTTCTTGTTGGATGGGCACCTGCGCTGTTATGCTTTGCCTTAGAGTATTTTAGTCACAGGAGATCCGACACCCGATCTGATGAATCTTGGAATGCTGATCAATTCCAGAATTTTCAACCACTTTCTGTTGTTAGTAAGCAATTTGGGGAATGTTTGAATGTTTCTTTTGATTCAATAGCAGCTTTAACTGGTATTACGCTTCCAAACATCTGAGGTTAGATTACATTTTGCCGATTGTACAATTCAGTAGTAGATCCTTCGCCACCTCCGGATACATGAATGTCTTCCGGCTCAGCTAAACGGAATGAACCGGTGAAGTCTTTGGCTTCATGTAATCCATGCCCTTGCTGACATTGAACAGCAACTTCTCTACGAAGTGGAGGCAGGGAGGTTTGTTTGGACAGTTTAATTGTTTATGTTAAAATCAACCAAGGCCAAGAAGACTGATGGCGTTTTAGGTAGAAATTCTCTTAAGATCATGAAATCAAATTGGATTGGTAAAGTGGCAGAGGGGTGAACCTCTTCCAACAGAAAATTGTAAATGAATGCTATCCAGTTTGTCTTTTTCCCCAAAATTTTTAACTTAATGACGGGTTATTGGCTTCTCTTGGAACCCTAAATCAGTTTATGCATGGTTTTATGGCCTTCCTCTTCGGATGCTATGGGAACGATTGCTTTGCATTCTTTTGAAGACTTAAAATTGACCTGCTCCCCTTGAGAGTTCGCCAATGAATAAGGGCATTGACATTTGGTAGAAACTAAAACAAGTGCAGTCACCAGCATTAATTGGAACCAGTAAAAAGCGTGCTATTCATTTTATTGTCAGTTGGTTAAGTTTTATGACAATCTGCTACGATTTTTATTAGCTCCTCGTATTGCTAATGGCCGATTTCAGTCGAGTTAGCCTCTAACAACTCAATAGAAACTACGTATTTGTGGGAGACTCACTTTCTGCTCCTGCTATTTCGAGTCTAATCTATCGTTTTAAATTAAGAGAGCTTGTGAGAATTCTCCTGTGTTTGCACTTCTCCACATGGGAAGCGAAGTCATTTCTTCGTCATTTGTAAGGAGCTAATTAAAGGTGGCTTGTATAGGCATTTCCACCGTATCTCAATTCCTTTGGTTTCTAGAAACACATCGGGTACTTTTTTGGACAACACGAATAGAGTGCGGTCGGAAAGTCCCAGAGTAGATTTCATTCAAAAGTCCCTTGGGATTTTGTTTCTTCATTTTTTAAGGATTTACAGTAACCGCTTCCGTAGTTTTTTTTTCGGGTCTCCAACTTTTGCCGTATCCACTAATAGAAAAAGACTTGTTGATCCGATTGTCGTAATGAAATTCACTTGAAACAATCCACGTAATGAGTGACACAAGCCAACGTGCTTTTTTGCGAAAATAAGAAGGGTAATTTTTTTTTGGCATTAAAACAAAAAGATGCGGAGGATTAAGTTGGTCTTGTAAGAGAGAGAGGGGGCAAGATGCTGCCTTCCACAAAATTTCATTTACTCTCCTTGGATCAAGAGTTGCTTAGACTTTTTTAGTTGGAAAGTTAGGACCAGTCGATGCAGAAGGTGACAGTACCTTGGAAATTTCAGAAGTCCGATTGCTTCTTATTTTAGAAGCAGCTTAACACGTGCACCTTGAAAATAATCTCCTTTCAAATGTCAGCAGCCTGGGGGGGGCTAGACTTTTTTCCTTGACGACTGAAAAGTGTTTTAGTTTCACTTCTGACAAGTATGCAATTAGCCCTCATTTTTAACTTTTCACCCCCTTTTTTTCAGATCTGCTTGGTTTACTGTTAGTGTTTAGCCTCAGTTGGGTCTCGACCTATTTAAAATTAAGCAAAATAACATTATTTTTACTTTTGCCTTGTCAGAATTTAACTTGGAATTTGGTTTTGAAAATTCACTGTATCGTTGATATGTATACGTGAAATTCAAAGTACACTTCTTGTCAAATCTCGTGACTTGCACAAGCATTTGTAGATTTTTTTTCAAAAGTTCTAGACTTTCTTGAGCTAAATTCGTCTACTATTTTCACTAAGTTTTATTTCAAAAAGTAAAATTTTGAGTTAATACAGCCCCCTAACTTATCCTGAGATAGCTTCATGGAAGAAGAGAAAGGCGGAGCGGTTCTAGCCTAACCTTACACTACTGCCGTGGGGCTAAAATCGCAGAAGACTGGCCGGATCCAGGCGCCAATTGACCTCCACCTTATTTTGATATTTTTCCCTAACACTTCCTATTACTGCTCCTCTGCGTCCGCTATCGGGATGGTACCCAATTTAGGTAAAAACGACTGTAAGGCAAGAAGGAATGTCGTTGTTTAGTTTCGGTTTCCGAATGACAACTCAAGACTTTTTAAAGTACCCATCCAAAAGCAGCACTGGTGACCCGGGCAGACTTCTGGCACGGGGATTGCATCACAATGCCAAGTCCACATAGCTCCTACTACATAACCCTCCCCTTTCAGTTCCCTGTGATCGTACCTCTGTGCTAAGCCTCACGGCCGAATTCAAGCAGACTTAATTCAGCCGCACAACATCTACACAGGTATGAAATCAAGTTTACTGTAGGTGGCCAAATTGTCTTTTTGAGGAGGTCTGGTTGTGGGAGACTAGAAAGGCTAGTGTGGTCACGCATACATCGAAGAGACGTATCATTCTCCTGCAAGATCTGCTAAAAGTACAATCCCTTTCTAACGCTCTTCATCTTTTTCCTCCAGCGCAAGTGCGATCAGTACTGGCCCTCAAGCGGACCGCAGACCTACGGTAACATCAGTGTTCAAATGCTCTCCGAGGACTACCTGGCCTGCTATGTGGCGAGGGTCTTTCTAGTGAAGAATGTCAAGTGCAAAAAGGTGAGCCTTCCCCATTTTTACTTCATTTCTAGTGCTTTCATGCACCCAATAAAATGATCATGAACCATCTGAAAGACGTCCGACCTGCCAAAAGTAAATGACGCAACCTCTGATAGTGTGTTAACATTCGGTTACCAGGATCAAAACAGTCAAATTGGTTGACTCCCTTTATTCGGTTTTATACGGGATCTCTCAAGAGTTGGAAACATCGTGCATACAGGATGCAAATATCCCCTAGACAATCCCACTTTTCTGACGGCGAGTTTGCTGAGGAAAAAATACTTGGTAGTAATAATGTCTGTAAATATGAAACTGGCGGTTATGCATGAGTTCATCTTCGGTACTTTTTATGCACGTCGGTGTGCTTATCATTTAGCTCCACGAGTTTTCCTCAACTCGTGTTAAATCATTTCATTGTAAGCGATTTGCTAGTAACGTATGGAATGGCTAGGAGGCTATGGTTATGAGTGGAAGGCCATACCTTTCACTAAAAGTACAATCTACGGAGGCTGGAGAGTCCCCGTAGTCGAGCATAAGGTTAAGCAAAGTATCAAGTTGCCACACAGGCCCTTTCTATTGAGCACCGTCTTAGGCATTCTGCCAGACAGTCCAAGATGACAAGATGAATTTACGCCTTGGAGAAAATGACGCTTATTATTAGTAGCACATGCTGTTATCACGCCCTCTGCAAGGGGAAGTCCGTTGAAGGCCACAGTGACAGAAATGTGAATATTACGTTCTCCGAGCATGGTGTAAATCATTTAACTTAGGACATTATTGAAAGGCTTTCCCTGAGGTTGACTAGAATTCGTTGGACCTTGGTTGCCTCTCACCTTAGCCTCATTGACCTTTCAACAGATTTACTTGGTTCGCCTTGTTTTGTTGGTCTAATTACCCTCATGCAATGCAAATTACCCAGGTGACATCGCATCGTATAAAGAAATGGAGTGCTAAAAGTCTTTTGTCCTGGCGAAATTTGTTTCATTCGTATGGTTGGGGTCGCCTTTCTTTACCACATCTAATTACCTCGCACCATCATTTAGTCGCGCTTGACAAAGTCACCTTAGCGGCATTGGCGGTGCGAAAGCACATCTCACTTTTCTTTTTCGTTGGATCCATCAATGAGACACTGGAGTGGATTGAGTATTCTCTGTTCCCATAACAGCAAGCATGTGTCATCTTTAAAAGTTAGCTAAGCACACTTTTCACCATTATGGTTTAATATCTGTGTGTCGCCTGGAGGCTGTATTAACGTCTTCGCGTAAGCGATCAGATTTCACTGCTCTTCACCCCAACTTTATCACCGCCTTTTTTGCCCAGTTTATGTGTCGTCCACTTCATCGGGGGCCGAAGTTCCTATGAGAGCTTCGTAATTACTAGATAGCCTGTGAGCTAACTCTTCATCGAGGAATGTTTAAAACCTTCACATTGAATCGTACCAACTTGTTGCATGGTCATCGTTTCATTTCAGGACTTAGCTAGGCCAGCTTAGAAATTGTAAAGCCTAGAACTCGACCATTGGCTTGAGACAACACCGGCGATACAGAAAGCTGTGACCTGAAAAGGCGTCAAGTGTCTGGAAAAAGCATAAATACTTGTGCTTTTACCTCCTCTGTCAATGGCTTAGCCACCCGCTAAGGAGCATGTTGTTACCGAACCTAAGCCAGCCATAAATCAGCACGCTTGGCTTTCGTGCCTCCTTGTCATTTGTCACTTTGTTTTTCGCGAGCAAACTTCGAGGGTCGTTTTTTCCTCTCATGGGTGTATCCTGCTGAATGTACGGAGGGCTCCGTCTTCACCACACTAGTGCTCGATTGAGGCTGAAGGAAGATTTATGTGCCGGGAGTACGTATTTCCACAGTCGTGCTTGGTAAGGGGACAATGGTAACCCTCTTAGAGTCATATTTAGGTTATTTTAAAACGTCAAGTATGGCGGTACAAGTCCGATGGATGCCGTGCGCTGCGGATGAACCACCAGCCACGACACTAACCATGGGGTTTGAAGTTGAAGAGGGGCTGTTTCTGGTCCGTGACAGTCCTTAATGCGTCAAAGTGTGTGCCAGGCGAGTGGCTAAGCAAATGACAGTGGAGCCACCTAATGAATTCACCACTACGAATTCGAAAGCAAGCGTCAGAGTCCTCAATGAGGCCATTTATCACATCATATCAGACAAATGCAATATTTGACAGTCTTTAAAAATAAATGAGTCACAGAATGTGAAATAGGCGTCATTGGCCTTGGAGTGAATCGAAGTCCACATTTTGCTCAGATGGGATGCAAAATCCGTCTAGGGATGTCGCACACAGTCGTTTGGATGTTCGCAATTTCCATCGAACTACAAGGGATGGGAGTAGTACCATTTATCCAGCCTTCGAGCCCATAGAAAGAGCATCACTTGCTTCCCCATTAATTTCTGGTCTAAGTCCCATCTGATGTGTGGAATTTCTATCAAACCGTAAGAAGGATTATTGATAGTACCATTGGTACCCGGAATAGCATCGCACATGTTTCTCATAAGGTTGTTTCAGGGTCTAGATCTCTGGCTCAGAGATGTAAGCCACCTTTTCTGTCTTCCAGTTTGCCAAGGAGAGGATCGTCCGACATTACCAGTACACTGATTGGCGCGATTTTGACGTCCCTCCCTCACCACTGCCTGTGTTGGTCTTCGTCAAAACTACCATTAAGGAGTGGACCCCTTCTCGTGGGCCGATAATCGTCCATTGCAGGTCTGCTCCCTTTGCCTCTTTATCCATTTCTGCGATTCTTGTAGCCTATGGTGGCAGGTTTGTGAGTTTATAGTGCTAGACTGCGGCATCTCTGTTCCAGATGCTACTTTTCGGTTTTTTATCTTTTATTTGTGCTTTCCTTTGTGGTGCGCTCGAATGCAGAACCAATTCTCAGGGCTAGCTAATTAATGCACAGCACAGCACATCGGTCCATGTCTTGTTTGGGCAAGCCACATAGCGAACTTTTGGAGGCTGGATTCATTGAATTATGGTGGATCAAGCTAATAAGCCATTCAACTAACTGTGAAGATCTGCTTCAGTGCTTCGTTTCAGTGCTGAAAATTGCCAAAGGGGTGTCTTAATTTGAATTAAAGAACTGTGGAGAGTTTGGTCATCGCGACACTGAACGTCTTCCAGACAGGTAGATGTGGTTTCGTCGTTTTCATCAGCGATCCGATTGCGTACAATAATTCATTTCTAACCAGGTGTTCCTTATTCATTCTTCCTAACCTCGAAAGCAGGTCTTATTTCTAAGGATGCGAAGAATGGCGCTATTTTTGAGCGGTGCATAGAGCCAAGTGTCTGAATGCTTCGGCTCTTTGGCGACAAGAAGGGGGGTGGGGGTACAGGTTACACGCTGTCGGTATAAATGGGTTGCGATTATTGTAATTTAAATATGTCCTTCCTTTGGTTCCAGAAAGGACATGTCTCCTGATTTGAGATTACCATCTCAAGATGTTTTATCCTCCCAAAAGTTGCTTCTCCTTCCCCTTTCTTCATTTCGATGCGCCACATATCTAAAATAGTTTGCTCCTCAACCGCGCTATTTTGAAAACAAGCGTTTTCGCACACTGACAGTCGAATGCCATTACAACGGCATAGCGACATGGTGGAAAATTCCAGTTGTCGTGGCTCGGAACATACTTGTGTCCATGTTCTTGTTTTGGTTGCCGTTTTTTCCGCGAAGGAAAAGTAGACTTCACTAATAGGTGCTAATAATGGAGAGCGCCCACAAAAGGTTTGCTTTTCTTGCTATTAACTCCCTCTTTTATCGGTTTTGAACTTTTCATTAAAGAATATGAATTGACCATCCATTGAATGTCACCTCGCCTTGATTTACTCTCAAACTCCCTCATTTGCTTTATGGCGAATTAACCATTTGGTTTTGCCAGATAAACTTGATGTAATCCCCGTGCCATTTCTGAAGACCTAATAAGACACATCAGTCTGGAAGTGTCCGACTGACGTAGAGACGTGAATAACTTTATGCGCCTACATTCAGTGTTTCATACTTCTCCGCTTCCGATTTAATCCCACCTCTGTTAGTTTGAGGTACTTCTCAGTTTCTTGTGACCTAAGGTATTTTCATAAGCACCACCGTAGATTTCTTGAGGAACTTCTTTCAATCGTTCTGGCTTGATGTTGCCTCTTTCCCGCTCATTATGCGGCTGTTTGAGGCTGAGGTGAATTCTAAACATTTTCGTAAATTCAATCGCCCCTCTGTTGTGAGCCTCTCCTTATCCAGCGGACACGGTAGCCTTCCTTCTTTGAAGTTTAGATATCCAATTAATGAAATCTCCACTAAGGTAGCGTTCTAGCCATCTCTAAAGACGTTATGAAACATTCGTTTGGAAGTAAGCTCATTATCGCCGTGCAGGGACAATTTGCTGGGCCAAAACCAGCAGGACCCCATCAAATCCAATGTAGTAGTCGAAGTTAGAGGCAAACTTCAAATAATTGTCGTGTTATCGTTTTTTTTGTGACTGGTTTTTTTAAAAATCGGCATCCTGTACCTACCTCTTCATAACTGCTTCGTTCAAGGGGCAATTTTCCTTTACCGTGATTGGTCAATGGGTGACCACCCGTATGTGTGTAATGACCCATTGATATCGAACACACTGACCGCTTGGCTTGCAATTAATACAATATTTCTCTACTCACTTTTCTCCAACCGTAATTTGGTGAATCATGGGCTATTTAAGACTGGTGTTCTTAAATGTCATTCCTGATGACTGTGTGTTTGTATGTGTTTACACGCCTGTTTTTTCCCATGGAGATGTATGTGCAAAGCCTCTCTGCCCAGGCTTTGGGATTATTGATAAAACCGGGGAGAGAGTGCCCTTTTACCTATGTGGGGTGGGGGGGCTATCAATTGCTAACAGACCTGTCGACATTTGCACCGCATGGATCTGGGTCGAAATGCCTTTTTAGTTGAACTGATTCATTTCCGGTCGTCTAATCGCAATCATTCGAGAATTGTTACACTGAGGTAATCTCTGAAGATACTAATAGGGACAGGTTTTCATAAATAGAGGCAAAAAAGAAGTGGTGACTACAATGAATACAATAACTGGTAACAAAGCCCCTATTTTCACCGTGGACTTCCTCTATCGCTTCCACTTCCACTCACGAGAGTCCTTGAATGGTTGACAGTTTTACAATGAGCACATTTGGATTTTGAAAGAATCGTCTAGAGGTAAGGTTATTTTCAGCTAGTTAAAGGCAGAAAAGAATATTGAGTGGCGTTGCTGATTTCCCGTCCTGAAGTCAATCATTTACACCAACTGTGTTTAACAATCTTGCGCTCTCACAGCTCAAAAGCACTCACTTGATCTGAATTTTGGCTTACATGCCTATCATCATCTTTTGTACACCGCTTTTTCCGGTACGGTTCCGCGAGATGCACCACCTGCTTTGAGGTAATACTACCATCACCGGCACCGTCCGACCTTTGCAACCACTGGGCCAGCCAAGGCGTTTTCTGTTTCTTGCATCACCGGCCCTAATCAGACGTGTACGTTCGCCTACGCGTCTGGAGTTGAGTCACATCAGCCTCCACCCTGTTCCACCCTCATCTCGTCGTCCTTGCCTTTGTTCACTGTACGCATGCCCGACAGACGCCACTTCACCCTGCCTCATCTTCCCCCCTCTCTGTCCGGCCCCTCTCGTGACTCATTCACATGTGTGTGCGCTTAGGGCTGCGGTTTCCAGGATGGAAAGGCGTATTTCTGTGTAGATAGGTCGTATGACCTGTTTAAAAACCACATCTTGGAGGTGGGATGGATGCTGATTAAGTATGCATGTTCTGTTTATTCCTAGAAGTGTTCTTTTACGTGAATCGAGTTTACCAACTCGGTGCTCGATTTTGATGCAGCTTGAACCTGGGTTTGGTTGGTATTCCAAACTTCCATTGTACTTTTAATTTTGCCCATTGGATTTTGAAATCAAACATGATCTGAACCTACAGATCGGAATTTGTTTATCCTATCAAGAGGGATTATTCCAGTTGTGTCTCAATTTTTTTCTTTTTACGGGGTCCGTCAAATCAACTTCCTGAAGGTTTTTTTCCAGTGGTTTTTGTGGAAAATTTGACTCGTGCAACTCTACTGACTTTTCACCAAATAGAAACAAGTGTTTAGATTCTTCGCTGAGGACGGTTTTAAAGGTCTGGATGGCAAAAAAGAACTTTTACTATAGATGGATTCACCGTTGGCTGATTTCCCTAAATCCAGGTTTTCGTAGTGGCGAAAATGTTTCCACTTGATGACCGTTTCGTTGCGGGGGGTTTTTGTGGATTTTAGGGGATCTCGCTGTAGTCTTGATCTCTAGAAACGACGTGGAATGGGAATATTTTGGGTTTTTCTGCTTGCTGTAAATAGCCGTTGAATGTCAATTCAACCAACCACTCATTCTTCGATTCCACCACTGTTGCTAAAATGCACCTTTTACGCTCATTTTGTGGATTTTGAGAAGTTGTATTCCTGGAAAAGGGATATTTTGTTTTTTTTTTTAAACTTATCTGCATGGCTTTAATGGCTCTTTGGTCCCCATTAATGAGGACCAGGCATGTTCCCTATCGAGATTATCATGCTTTGGTCGGATGCACTAAATGGTTGATTCTGCCTTGGCTTCATCTGTCGAACCCTTTGGTTTGATAGAAGTAGCCGTGGAGTGAATATCCTTCCACCTTGATTCGCACGCATGGTCGATGCCAACTAGTAGATGGTGGTCGAGATGGCATGAAAAGGAGGAGGAAGCTTATCCACTGGGTATATGAAATACGAGGTGGTTGTGCGTGTTCAGTTAGTTTTAATTCCCGCGCCCAGTGGCGTTTCCTCCAACTATACACAGAATTTATGGGATTGTTTCCACGAGACGCGAATAAGTCTGGTTGTGAGATTGCTCGACGCTATAAGTAAGTAGGTCGAGGTGACATGTAAAATGTTCAGGTAAATCTTCCACAGAGGGTAGCACGAGACTTATTGCTTTGGCTTTCTTGCGTTCCTCAAGATCCAGCATTCTGTGTTATTTCCTAAGGTGTATAATTGGATCGCCTCTTCTGCCCTTTTCTTCAGCGCTGGCGTGGGTCGAACGGGCACGTACATCTGCATTGAGAGCCTCATTCGCCAGCTGGAGGCGGAGAAACAAGTCAACATCCGCGGCTTCCTTGAGCACATTCGTCAACAACGCATGAAGCTGGTGCAAACTGAGGTATGACCAAATGCTTCCTACTTTTTTAGCCTCCAGTCACTCTTTGTGCTTATTGGTGGAATTTGAATTGGGTTTGAGGGATGGGCTTGGTCACTTATCGACCGTCCTCTAGACTATATCTTTGAAGGGTGGGACTTTTGTTTTACCTAAGCTGGGATCAAGTTAATCTTGTGTCAACCTTCATAGTGTTTTGCAATTACTTGACATCATTTGGAGAAGATGCTACAAACTACTTTTCTACACAAACACGCAAAACACGAAGTTACAAGTCAGAATAGTCTAGCATCAAATGGAACTGAACTAATTTCGTTTCCATCAATCTCCATAGCTGTTCAAGGAGCTGACTGGAAGCCAATAACACAATGAATCTTATGCTTTATTTCCTGAAGCCTAAAAGGTGGAGTTTTTTCTTACAATTCTACAAAATTTGAAATAGGAGCCGTTCGTCATAAGTCCCCATTGAGAGTTTTTTTCGTTGAAGCTGATGAATCATTAATTATACTCAAGAATGTGCCTATGAGAAGTGTTATTTACGTTCAGAGCGACCTGGGATCAGAAAAGCTTCTCCAGATTCCATTCACCTTCTATGTTTGCTGGTTTTCATTGAACTTCCAACAAGTAGCCGGAAATATGGACTATTCTATGGCTCAATTTGTTTGGGTGCTCGATGCGCACCCACCAATACTTGCCTCCAATCTAACTTCGTCGACTGCTCTCTGCTCCACCTCCATTTTCCAAATTTGTGCCGTACATGAACGCATGTTCCTCCTTTTGTAATTTCCTTTGAAAACTTCATGTTCTGAATGAAGGAGTATATAAGAAAGGGGAGGGGTGGATCCACTGGTAAGATTAAGTGACGGTCGAATGAGGATGCAGCATGGAGTTTTTCACCCTTGGATGGAGTAATGTAGCTATTTTTCCCGGGTTGTTTCAGGGTTTTGGCCATTAACGAAACGCGTATTCTAAGGGCAAAGTTTTGATACATGCCTGGTGCTACCCGAGACTCGCCCTGTTGATGCGTTGCTGTGCGTATTTGTGTGTGAAAACTCGGCAATGCACATACAATTTTCCATTTCACTCTTGGCAGTTATGCAGACTGCATCTTGATTTCAGTCGATGCTAAGGATGGTTGGGATGTGGATTGTGGTTCAGGTCTGAAACCTTGACGTTGCCTGAGTTAGTTGTTTTCTTTCTTTTTTCCACAAAACGTTTTCAAATGCCTTCTCATTCACTGAATGCATCGAAAAAAAAACAGGTAAAAATTATCAAGAAAAAAAAAACTTTTTAACATTATTTGTCCGTTAAAATGGTCACCTGTACATTTTATAATTCCATTGGTATAAGACGTTTCGTCTCTGAAAGCCGAGAAGAAACGTAGACCTCAGCCATCCTTGCTCCCAGCCAACTTTACTTTCCAAACCGTCAAAAGTTAATATCCGTTGCTTACTAAAATATCATCGAGGAAGCATGGAGATGAGGATGAGGTGAGACAGTGCCTTTCTCCCTTCCATCCTAAAGTCCAAGAAGCTAACTTTTTTCCCGTCGATTGACTGATCCTGGCTCTGGTCCTGACCACTTTTGAGGCGGAGAATCCCCTTACGCATATTTGAATCCGGTTGTGCGGATAGACCCCGGGTGCAAGCGCTGGCTATCTCCTCAGTAAGTCAACATTTGTGCCTCCCTCAGGCAAACGTAGTGATGCTTTGGGAGGATAAAGTGGTGTGTGCTTCGAAAGTGTGCGTGAAATTGAGTGAATCGTATGGAATGGACCAATAAAACGGTCGTTCGTCTGACGAATGTTACAACACAAAAGCCAGTCATTAGAATTCGGTAGGTAAACAATGCAGCAGCGACGCGTTTTATGGCAAATGCGAAAGGATAAAGGACCACCTGATGGCATTTACGCTTATGGTCTGCCATCCATTAAGTTGTGACTTGTGAAAGCTATTCGCTTAGCAACTTTTATCACGACTTTCCCTTCCCAGTTGATGTAGATATAACAAAGTCGTCTAATCGTCAATCAGGTTGCTTGTAATTTCTTGGGAAGTTGATGTCAAATTAACGCATCGATAGCGATTCATGTCTATTCACCATTTTATGATGCAACTTTGAATGATTCGTCGTCAGAATCAAATGACTTGAACTGCTTTTTGGCGGCATACTCTTCCTTTCCACCTTTACCTCTACCATTTCTTTTGTGGGCTCGGAACGACGTTGAGGTTGCTCAATGAAATAAACTTAAATTACCTTCACTAGTTTTGTTAAACCGTCATTTTATCTTATGAGGATTGGAAATAGAGGAGAAGCATTGGCGAGCACTACAACGAGCATCGTTGAGACAGATCGCCTCATTTTCATCGATGCTTCATAATACATCCATTCAAGATACCAAATGCATTATTACCTTGAGCTCGTTACAATTTCTGTGTGGTTTGAAGTTTGCCGCAAATTTGCCACTCCTGGCAGATTTACGTCTTCGTGAAGAATCGAATTTTGGAATGAGTCCGTTCAAAATTTTGTGTCTTCAAATATTTACCTTTTAGATGAAACTAAACTTGTTTAGTGCCCTGATCTGTGGTTACTGGAGGACAAATCATTTTCCACTGTACAAATTTGTACATTTGCAACTCATTTGAGTGGCATCCGGTGAACCGCGGCTCATGTCTACTCTCTTGGTAGTGCTGGAAGTTTTCTTCTTTGCTGTTGATCAAATTTCAAATTAAAATCCACCTCCTTTCCACTGCGTTTTCCACGTTTGTGGTAAATCGGACATGGCGGTAATTCGCTGAATGGGTTTTCTCCTCTCCTCCGTTTGCCAAAAAATTTAGTGTACTCAGAGGCATTTAAGGAATCGCTGGTCTTGGATGGTGCGATCTTTGATAAACGGATAGTGTGGAAGTGAATTTGCCCCCCAGCATAATTACTCCTGCTGCTATTCACAATGTCTTCAGAAAGGGGTGAATTCAGCTATTTGTTCATGGTATTCACTACGCATTTCAGACATTGTATACGATGTATAGAAGACACCTCTCTTCGAATCAAGTTATCGCTGCTAGGCCGGTAAAATAATGCTGCTATTAGTTTGGTCTATTTGAGATACGATGGAGCCCAAACTATGACGAGTGTTTCTAACCTGCAAATGTAAGTTCACCTGGATAGGGCATTTGGAGAGGATTTGTATTTCTGTACCTGGTATAACACTTGGTTTTAACGAGTCTCCTAAGCTTTTTTGCACTCCTCTAGTATATAACACACCTCATAGCATACTAATGGGTTGGCCACTAGTCCTTTAGCCATTTCATGACCTCTTAGAGGTCCGATGTGTATATTTTTTGAAATCATGATTGGTACTTGAGATAATAAACTGAAATTCTTTTTTCTAATCCATCTTTTCTGTTTGCTTAAACCTTGGAATATTTAATGGGCGTCATCTTTCTGTCATGCCTGCCAGCAACAATATGCCTTCATCCACGACGCACTGCGTGAGTATTTGCTCTGTCCGGAACACGAAATCTTGGCCATGTCTTTCCCCGCCTACGTCCAGTGTCTGCGCCTACCCGATGCCGCTGGGGTCACTGGGTTGCAGAAACAATTTGAGGCAAGTTTTTATCATCCCTGGCTCTACGCATTCCTATTTCAGTAGCATTGAATCGACCACGTCTTTCGCATTCCTTATCCCCTACTACTAATAGCTTTGCTCCAGTGCTACATTTTTTTCTAATGTGTTGCCCTCGAATCGGAATAGGAATACCCATTCATAAAAATATTTGGGCCACCCCTTAATGGACTAATCCGATGTTTTTTAACAGTTCTAGTGGAATAGAAAGGTGCTATCCAAAACACGTTTTCTACATCCCCCCTATCTGTCCCTTGTAGTGTGGTTTCATAGTGCGCCTACCTAATTCCACCACTTGGGCAGAAATATCCCAGTATTTACCCTAAAAGTCCACTGTCGATTGTTTACACACCCACCTGGGAGGCACACTTGACCTATGGGCAGCTCTAGTACTCGCATTCAGCAATCCTGCATTATCTTCAACCATTCATCGTAAAGTAGTTTCGGCTACCTATGGTAGTTCCTCATGGCTCCAGACGACTGAATGTCCGAGGCGCTTGGAGTCCGTTACACCAACAACGTCATTTTAGAACTTCAATTCTTCACAAGCAACTCTTAGAGTGAGTAATTTACCCACAGTTTTAGTATATGTGCTGACGGCTATGAATTTGTCTTCACAACACGCATATTTTCAGCGCCAAATGACCAGTGTGCTGTTTCTATTTCCCATGGTGAACCGGCTTGTCAGACAACGGTAATCACATTGTGCATTCCGCATTCTTCCGCCTTCACCGTATACTATAAAACTACCACCTTGGCTTCTATTTCGCCCCTACCGCTTTAATCACAGCCAACTTTGTTACTCTCGAATTCATACCTTAATGGTTTTGCAGATGGAAAACTCCCATCCTCCAAGCTTTTGGCTTATCTATGATCACATCCGAGTTTTTAAAGAAATGTGTTCTTTTTTAACGTCTTGTTGACGTTTCTGATTACCTACTGCTTCTGTGAGATGGTTAGATGGTTGAATCAGGGTTGCAAATCACTTTTTTGCCTAAAATGTGCCAAATAGAGGTGTCGATTCCTAAAAAAATGAAGCTAGCAGAGTACCTGTGTCTCCGAAATAGCTATTTCGAGTTTAATATACTGTTTATTTAAGAGGAATTAGTTGTTATTTTTTTGCTGTTTTTCCTTTTAACTTACAAAACCGAACATTACATAATTGCAATTTGATGTTGCCTCCTCACCTCATTCCCGTGATAGTCACCCAACGGGGAAGGCGATACTGGATGCAGTATTTTTGCAGAATGGAAGATTTTTTTGTTTAAATCAGAATGATGTACCAGATCGTAACTTGAAATTCACGAATTTCCTAGTCTCCTCTTACCGTGAATGCGACGTTATCCAGCTCTTCCTTTTGGTGGCTTGTAGGCAAAAGATCGTGTTTTTGGACATGCGTTTCTCCGTCCTCCTTCTTCGCTTGACATCAGTCAGTTGTGAAGCTTTAGTTTTACTCAGTCACTAATGTTACTTCGCCCCTTTGATGTCTCCTTTCAGCATTCTACCTGCTTAAAACTTTCCCACTTGTTTACTCCTTTCCTATGACTTCAACAGTGATAGACAGCACCATACATGGGAACAAAAGTTGAGATTTATTTAGGACTTGTTGATATGCACGGGATTCTTATAACAGCAGCATTTGACAGACTCAAGCGTTCCACAGGGGGTTCTTATTCCATCTTTCGAGGTCTCCCTAAACCGCTAGAAGTGGTTGTTTCACAATCGCGTTATTGAGCCACTCCTCCTTCCGCTAATAAACATTTCATCTTTCCACCTTTTTCCCTGTCTTCTCTTTGACTAAATTTGAGGCATAGTTAATGAGCTTCCTGGGAATGTGTTAAAATGCTTTGAAGAAGTCTCTCTAACCTGACGAAGGAAGTGCTGCCTTCCTGGCTAAAAGTTTTAACTAGACCTACTGAATTAGTATCTGTTTAGAGGGCATTAAAAATGTCTCAACGTAGCGTTACTTCCTTGGTATTATTCCTTCGCAGTAGTTGGAGTTTTGTGGCGGATAATGAAGTGTAAAATTAAAGGATGTAGTATACCAAAATTTCACTTTGACTTTTATTGCTTCAAGGGTAATCAAATAAGGTCGTGGAGTTTTAATGGCAGAAATTAAATAACTGGAGATAAATGCTCCACATATTTTATTCGTTGGAATGGCCACTATTACTAGCATCATTGACCAGGGAAACATGAAGTTCCGAACTCCGTTTCCAACTGCCCATTCTATTCAGCACTGCTTGTGTGATGTGAATAGGAGGTGGTGGTCATCCCTTGGTGAAATGCCATCAGGTAGGTATGGAAGATGAGCTGATGATGTGACTGTACCTTGTCCCCTTTTTCTATCCTAAAGAGTGGCACGCGATCTTTTCTCGAGTCAGTTTTGCGCTATAAGCTATGAGGTCTCGCGTTTTCTTGATTCACTAGTTCTGGTTGTTTCTCAAGTATACGTCATTATTGGGCGCGTTCAACTAGCATCCTGTCGAGTGGATGGATTTTGTTCACAACTGTTGCGAATGATGGACGAAGCGGTATCTTAGACGTGTATCTGTTGGGTACTGAATCGGGAAAATACAAAAGCCATTTTCCATTGGAACTGTGAGCACGGTAAATTTCATAACTTACGTTGAAGAAGTAAAAAAACTAAACTTTTTGGCATTTAAAGCTCCTTGTCTGTCATCCGGCGTGTGGTATCCACTTGATTGGCTGTTTTCGCCATGACTTCCCTTTCAAATTGATGTAGGCCCAAAAGGCCTAATACTGCCCTTCTTGAGACGGTAACATCGAAGTTTATTCTTCACTTTTAAGACTAGAAGGCCTTCCTGAATATGATCCACCTCTCCTTGAATGACTTAACAAGAAGCAGGTTGTCCAAATTCTGGACGGTACATTCCATCACCCCACTTTCTAACTTCAACGTGGCTAATTTGATGAGAGGCTCCCTGCACTTTTGGAACCAACAAAGCTGGAGTCACATTCGTCAGATTCGACCAACACCTTTTGATTAGGATTGCAACTGGTAGGAAAATGTCAGACAGCACAATAAAGAGTACAATAATGTTAGAATGACGCAAATGAATGCGCTATAAGTGCATGCGCGCAAATAGTCACCTGCATTTGACAGGTCGTCATAAGCTATGGCAAGTCATTGCACCGAGCCACATGGTAAATTTCATGAACTTTCTTGCTTCCCTGCTTCTATGGTGAAGTTGAATCATCCTCAGGAAGAATTATTTTCAGTTCCCCGTCCTACAGCTCTAAACCTGGATAGGTCCGCTTACGCCCCATTTAGGTGGTTGCTAACACCCGTTCGTGGATGGGACTGCATGAGGCCTTGGCATTCAGCCCTGCTGCCAGTCCCGTAGCTCGCATAACCCCATGCCTTATTACATCTTGAGGAGTAGCCGAGGCTTTACAAGAGTACAGTACAGAACTAAATATCTCACGGAAAGCCTTTTTACCTGGTCGTGAATGATCTCTTCAATTGTGTGGTGTTCTATGTTATTAAGAACATGGTAAATCACTGAACTGCTAATCCTTTCCTCATCTAATAGTGACAAGGAAGAAATATCCTCTTTTAGACATAAGCAGATCTCTTTTGTTCAACTGGTCGAAATCAACCGCATAGAGGATTTACACGACTCGTTGCAGATGGTCGGATCACATATTTTTGCTCATTAAATGTATGGGGAGAGCAGCTAAGCTCTTCTAGTGATCTGGACTAGGTACGAACAGGTCTACGAGGCTCTGTAAGTAGTCGAAAGCAGTCCTAGGGTGGGAGATTAGCGATGGTCTAAAAACTGCCAGATCGCCTGTTTTCACCGATTAAATGAAGAGGTAGACCTCCCACTATGGATGCGAGATATGAGCGAGTAGAAAACCAACATTCTGATGCGTTAACTGCTATCTTCCTTCCATTCACAGATCTGCACAGACCAATTGCCCCGAGTGTACGAGTTTACCGAAGCCCGGAAGCCTGTAAACGTGACAAAGAATCGTCTGTCGCGTCGTCTTCTGCCCACCGACTTGCGTCGTGTCGTGCTGCCCAGCGAGGGTGGTGTGGAGGGCGCGAGTTACATCAACGCCTCAGTGGTGCAGGGCTACCACCGTCTGCAGGAGTTCATCGTCACCCAACATCCTATCCCCGGGACCACGGAGGCCGATTTCTGGCGCATGGTGTGGGACAAGAACTCATCCCTCGTCGTTGTCCTCTCTTCCGAGCAAGCAGACTTGTTTCCTGACTTTTGGCCAATAGAAGTACATGATGTAGGTTGCTCTTGCGTACGCCTTTAGTGCCCTTTGGTTAGGGACTGCTTACGTATTTGGGATTCTATAAGGCAGATATAAGTAGAATGGCTGGGTGAAGAACCGTCTAAGTCTGTTTTCACTATTTCATTCTCGATCAGCTTATTTGGCATGGTTTTGACCCTCCACTGCCTCATTGTTTTGCTAGTAGGATGTAAGTAGGCTGGGCCAATCCACGAGTTTCGACATCATCTGTAATTATTTCTATTCACTTAGGTCCAACATAAGTCTTGCCCAAAAATATTTAGCACAGCACCCGAGTTATCTTCAAAGCTGTCATTTTATAGTACCCATCTAAAAGTGTTTTGGTTACTAGTTTGCACAATACCTGATACAGCCACTTGCGTGGAGATCGAAGTATGTGGTCTTTATAAAAGGTCAGTGCAGGTACATAGCTGTGTATCCTCCAGAAAGTTGGCTCAGTCTCGACAACTTTTTGATGGCTTCAACCATCCTCAAAAGATGTCCCCTTCTTAGGTTTGTATGTAACCATGTCCGGCTAAACCAGAAGTGTCCCCTCTTTTAGAGTCGGTTCACTAATGTAGCACTCAAGTTTTCTCCGAACGCTGTGAGGCACACAGTTCTGGAAGTAGCTTTATTAGAAATACATGGGAAGCCTGAGACACTGTTGGCATGGATGATATCTCATCATCATGGAAGCTGAATGGTGGAAGATGGAGAAGAGAGCGGATAACATTCCGTATACCACTGAAGTTATTGATAGTCTAATTTTCGTGTGGGTCCACGTATGGAGTGAATGATAGGTTGCATGGGAGTTGCTCATACCGGATAAATAGTATGCAGTAGCCTAGGGGATCACCCAATCAACACTCTCTACTCGTGGAAGACAAATAGGACTTTTCATTTTTTTGCTTTAGCCTCGAGAGATAGGCTGGCTGCGTGTGAGTTTCTGCAACAGCGAGGAGGTGAGCGAGGGTCTCACACGCTACGAGTTTTTGCTCTCCTCATCACGCGAGGACTACGCTCTCACCTGTCAGCTGTGGCGTCTCCACGCCTGGCCTATCACCGTCACCGAGGAGGCCTGCGGTGACTTCCTCAGGCTCCACTCCATTCTCGTTTCCAACCGCACCTCCGCCGCCAACGGGTCTACCATCGTTGTGGATGGGTAAGTGCTCTTGAACACACTTTTGTATCTTAATTTATGCCTTTGTTTTATCTCCTTTCGTCTTTTGTCCATCGGATGACATATGTTTATGTGGGAAGGTTTTGAACTGTTCTAGTCAAGGTAAGCGTAGAGCAATTGGCACTTTGTTAATAAACTATTCCCGACTTGTTTATGTGTCTGCATTTCTGTCTGGAGCAATCTTTAACCGTTCTGGTTGCTGCCGTGTCCATGTATTCCTAGATAGTATCCAGTAGATTTTCCAGAACCTTTTCTGTCTCTAACCTCTCTGACCATATCGAAGGTCTGACTACATCATTGACTTAGTTCATGAGCCAAACAAAAATGTCGTCTGGTTGAGCTTTCCTTTTCCCGTCTGACTAATGGAGTGGCTCGAAGACACCACCCATCTTTGCACATAAATATGTGTTCTCGTTGTGCTCTTGTATTTGTAGATTTTACGCTTATCTCCGGTTTGCTTTTTTTCCGTCCTTTTTTCAATTCGTGAAGGAGTCTTAACTAGTTCCGGCGAATGGAAAAATTGGCTAATACCAGTGTCTCATATATTAAAAAAACTCCTGTCTATGTTTATCCCATATTGAATGTTCATGAATCACTTTCTTCATTCCGGAATCTCAGGCACATCAATTTCTCACCATCTTTGAGCAAGAATAATGTAAGCGTGGTCGTCCTTGCCTGTCTGTCTCGAAGTCTTAAAAGGCTCAGATGATCGTGAAGAGACTCAAGTACACAATTTCTGTAGTCCATTAAGAGACCATGATAGCTTGTGCATTTTTCGTACTCTCTTTTCGCCGGTCCGCTTGAAGGCTCTAGAACGGTCCTGACTGACAAGAAGACTCGAAAACATCAGTTATTGTTGTTTTCAATAAATATTTTGACTTATTAATATCCCCAAGTGTGTAGACGTTAGATTGATATATAATGGACTTTCTTTGCATTGTTGTTGTCAATCTCGGCTTCTTTTCCCCTTGAAGTGATATTTCAATGTGCTGCCAGTTCTGAGTAGCAGCGTACATAGTTCTACTTTGTGAACAAAGTTGTACCGGAATTCGTTGGATCTTCTGGATTTTTGCATGACTGGCTTTCTGATGTTGCCTTGAAGCTTTCATCTAACTACAAACCTCGAGAATATCTATTCTTTATTGCCCATGAGCGGATACTCAAGTAAACGATCCCTGCAGTGGACTTTTTTTGAGCTTCCATCTTTCTGTCTATATTTCGTGAAAGACCTTGAAACATTTCAGCAGCAAAAAAACGCAGAAACGTTACTTGTAACCGCTCGTAAGCGAAAGTATGCAGGTACCTTGTGTTTATGTCTACCTAGACAATTTGAAACCATGACCATGCGTTAATTCTCACTTGTTTTGTAGCTACGGCGGAAATCGCGCTGGAATCTTCGTTGCTGTCAACTTCCTAATCAATCAACTCACTCTCTCTGGCTACATCGACGTCTACTACATCGTCAAGATGCTGCATCTTCAACGAACTGGCATTTTCGAGTCTCCTGTATGACTCATCTCTCCCCCATTTCTCCCTCTTCATTAGTTGGTTTTCTGACTGAGATCCTGTTTTCCACGTTCCTCTTCAGGCTGATCTCGACTTCATCTATTCGGTGATGGAACAGTTCCTCTTGGAGATGCAGCAGCAAGATGACAGCAGTTCGTTCTTAGGCAATGATACTAGCTCTTCCCCCGGCTACGCGAACCTGAGTCTCTTCAACGGAAAGCTTCTCTCCCCTGTCACCTACAACTCGAAACCCTCTAGCGCCAACGGGGACGCAATCCCTCCAAAATCCACCCTTTTTCCATTCAGTGCCACTTCTCTGGAGATGGGAGACGGTCTAAACGCAGTGGAAAAGACAGGAAGACGGGAGGTAGATGTGGAGGAGACGGAATCCACCCTGGAACTGCACTCTCTCACCTCGGATACTAATGTTGGTGACGTCTCAATCAGTCCCTCCCTGATCGGTGTGCTGACATCGGTCAAGCGACCCCTCAACAATGGTTTCGTAGTGAAGGAGATGGTTCTACCTCCACCACTACCGCCACCGCCCAACCAATCACCCCCACCCTGGCCACCCCGTGGTAACCTTGAGATGGGGGTGGGAGAGGTTAATGAAGGGGAAGACCCTACACCTACCACCTCGTTAGTTGTGGAGGGTGGCAGCAACCTCAATCTGGACGACGTCGACATTATCGATGGCGTAAATGTGGATGATACAGAGTTGACTATGACTGTCTGACGTCTCTGCCCCTCTCTTCTCTATTCAAGCGCCAAGACTCGCTGAATTCGGGTTCGCTCTCTCCCATATCCATTTTCCCTTCCTATCTCGTCCAATCCCCCCTTCCCCTCCCTGCTTCACCTCATTTTGCCATTTTTGTGCCGCTTGATGTGTGCGCACATACTCTATCCCCTCCCTCAACTCATTCTACGCAAAACTGTAATAAAGACATACACACCTATTGCCACTGCTTTTCTTGGTGCTTGCTTTGTCTCGTGTTACGTTTGACGTTTTTGTAGCTACCTCAGCAAACTTGCTTAACGCTGCATGATTTGATTGGTAATTAAAATTGGTCTTTTAAAAACTTACTGAATCTCTGAACATGAATCTCCGATGCTTGAATTATGTCTGGCGATTTCCCTTGAATAATTTAAATGCTTAGAATGTCTTTCTTCCGTCTGAATGGTTATAAGGTTTAGTTAACACCTATTCTCCTCTTTCACAGAAGAGCGATGTCCTCGGTCTCACCAACATCCAACCGACCAGTCCTGGGTCCTCAGTCCTCCATCCCCTCCTCCTCCACTGGGGGAGGGGTACCGCGTCAACCACCCCCAGTGCGTCTTCCGGTGCCTAAGCGTCCCCCACTCACCCCCTCGGCCATTTTCACTCTCATCCAGACAATAAAGGAGACTGGTCGACGGTTGGGCATGAGTGACTGCGCGGTGGCCACTGCGTGCACTCTCTTTCACCGTATGGTCCGTGTGCTAACCGTCGGTGAGGAGACGGGACCATTCGCTGCCATGACAATGTCAGGAGATTCAGAGTTGGCCGCTGCTCAGCCGGCTACCTACTCGGTCACCAATGATAATCCTCTGCCCTCGGCCATTGACGGCTCGATCAGGTCGAGCTTGGGAGATGTTGATCCGTATGTGAGTGGAACACCACTTAGTAGGGTCCATGTTGGTCTCAGTCTTGTTAGCAGTGGCGTTGGGTTGGTTAGTTCCTTGTCCAACACCTGGCAGTATTTAATAAAATAGAATTTTTTCCCACTTGGTGACCCAATACCAGTTCTCACATGGTAAATTACTTCCACTCGGTATCCTTATTGAACTTTTCATCATGTATTTTGATCACAATTACTGGTCTATATTTTGCTGAGGATAGTAAACTCCCCTCTGCAATAATTTTCTACTTTTCTGCCCCTCAGACCATGGCGATGGCTTGCATCAGTCTGGGGGCTAAGGTTCAGGAGGAACACCAACGCCTTCGGGATGTCATCGTCGCTTACTACAGGTGGGTAGCCTTTTATTCTACTATATTTTTATCCATTCTTTAGAAAAAATTGCCCTTATTCTTATCCTTTTGGTGTGTATGTCAGGGATTGTTGGGTGATTCAGGAAGACGTTAATAAATGAATTAGGAGGGTGGGTGGATTGAGATGAACTGTTGGTTGTTTTTGTTCTGGACGAGTGGAGAAGTAATGGATAAGCAAAGTAAATAGACAGGAGCATTTGAGATGGATGGATGGGTGGATGGGCGAGTCGAATCAGGACGTATGGATGCCAGTCAAATGGATTAGAGTGGATCAGAGATTGGTGAATGAATAGAGGCAGGAGCAAACTAACTGCCAGGCGAATTCAGACTTAAAGGATTGGCACATGAATAGGTGCAGAACAGGTGGATGAATCAAATATGTATAGATGCTGGCTAAATGAATGGGGTCGTGGTGTGTGGGTATGTCAGCGGTGAGTAAATCGAGCATGCATGGATCGGACCGAATAGATCGGAGGTGTACCTCAAAATCGGAAGTGGATAAATGGACAATTTCATCGAGAAGGGATGAATAAGACTGAATATGCAGATGTACTTTGTGGACGACAGAGTTGGTAGTGAAAATGAGACGTTTTTTGGGCTTTCCAGTTTTCTATTTATCTTCCACAGGACCTTGCACAAGACAAAGCGCCCTCCGCTAGAGGTGGGCGAGGAGTACGACCGCCTGCGTGTCAGCCTCGTAAGCGCAGAGCTCTTCCTCATGCGCCTCCTTGGCTATGCGGTTCGCACGCGCGCTGACCTGCCCCACGCCTACCTCCTGCACTACCTCTCCGCCCTACTCCATTGGATCGGCAAGGGCATCGCCCACCCACCCGAGACTGGGGCCGGTGACGGCGACGTGGACACTGGTGGCGTGTACGCAAGCCACAGCGCACTGGCGTTGGCTCGCCTGCCCGGCTTGGCCTGGGCCATCTTAATGGACTCTTACCACGCACCGCTCTGTGTGGACTACGCACCAGAGTACATCGCAGCGTCGATTCTTCACCTGGCACTGCGCATTGCCGGCGTGGAGGTGCCAGGAAATAGGCACTCGGAGAGTGCGTGGTGGCAGGTAGGCTGAGTTTGCCTTTTAGACGATTCTCAGTTTCCTTGGAAAATAGATGGATGGGTGAGTGGATGCATGAATGAGCCAATTAATAAAGGATTCAGCGATAGATATGTAGGTTAACAAGTAGACGAGTAAATGGCATCGAAGTGATTCAAATGGGGGACGATTGAATGAACAACTGGATTTATGAGATAGAAGCATCTTTTTTCATGTAATTTGAATAAAAAAGGTTTAATTATCTACTCTTCCGTCTGTCAGGCCATCTCGGATTCGCTCTCCCGCGAGACGGTGGAGCAAATCCAACTGAAGGTGATGGACATCTACGCGGTGGATGATCGCATCAACGCGATGGCCAACTACCGCCCAGATGAGGAGGATGACTACTGAGGCTATTGCGTTCCCTTTTTACGTGTTGCATCCCCTTTTTGCATTTTATAATAGCCTACATGATACAACCTTTGCGTAATTTGTTAACTCACGTATCTCACCCCAGAATCAATCTCCTTTTCCCTTTTTGGGATTGAGCTGGGCTACTTTGGCCTCAGAGCTTTGAGATTGTTTATTTTTAAGCTGGGAATGGATGTTGACCGGAGTAAGGGATTAATTAAGGGGAATTCTTACGAAATTTTGCTGCCTTCGTAGGCTGGATTGAGGTGTGCAATTACTTCAGGCAGATGGCATGAAGCGTCCAAGTCAGGAGGTGGCTTTATCAGACAATTCATCCATAGAAACAGCGTCTTTTCTTTGAAGGCCTAGAAAAACCATCTCAGTAGCCTGCTTCTGCCTCATTTAGTGTCAAAACAAATACCTATTTTACCTCACGTAACGCTAGGAGAAGGTGATCACAACGCGATTCAAACCCACCCACTCACCCACACA
>NW_020170447.1:258491-261551 GCF_000524195.1 Echinococcus granulosus | reverse complement strand
GGAGAGGCTGCTGCAGTTTGTAGACCACGCAGGGTTGACACACGTACATGCGATTGAACAGGGGGCACTGTGCCGACACCGATAATAGCCTGATGCATGCATGTCAATGTTTTATAATACATGTCTGTGAAGAATCGCTTGCATCTGACAGGTGCGCACAATCTTCCAAGGTGTAATTACAACAGACTACCCCGAAAACCATTCAAGCGTGTTGTGCACCTAATAATGACAAGGAATGATCACATGGACGGTCAATGTCATCAGTCTGGAAGCTTAATAGTGAGGGACTGAGGATTTCCACGTAATGACATGTATAATCAAAGTAGCTATAAATTGTGCCTCAGCTGCGCTTCTTAACTCGTTTGTCATGTTCAAGGTGGGAGGTGATCCAACAACACCGGCTAGCAACAGGGGGTTGCATTAATTTTTAGCTTGGTCATGACACGTTTTGACATGCAAATGGGTGCACGTAAGAGGCACCCGAAATTGCGTTAGCCAGATTATCATAATACAACAAAATGTTTTCTGCCCTTTGTTGTCTTTGACAGTTGATTAGATACCTATTTTACTAAAGGTAAGTCAGCCCTAAGCCTGACTATAAGTTGGTCCTCACATTTTAAGTACTTGACTCTCGGGGTTTCCTTCCATTTCTTGGTGTGGGTAATTGTATATGGGTGAGGAAGCTGCTCCCGACTTTTTCGATCCCAGCAAAGACAAGGGTGTAAGGAATCAAACCGCATCCACATTGTGGATAAGTATGCCGACGGAGATGATTTTGGTGCTCTCAGCGCCCACACGTCATCCACAATCCGTGAATAAAAGAACATTATCCCCTTGTGGTAACATTGATTCCGAAGGCTTGCAGTCATTTTACCTCGAAGGTGACAATTTTGGCCAAAAAACTTGAAAAATAGTCGGCTTGTCAGACAGAAATACTTGTCTGGTATGACCATATGTGACATTCTCCACACAAATACGGATATGTGGTGGGCCCCCATAAAAGATGAACCGTAGGACCTGAGATATCCCTCGGTACCATGGAAAGTTGATGGAGAAGGATTAAAGGACCTAACGTTGTGTTGTAGATCCATGATTTATACCGGGCTCATGTTATTGCTTCATGTTGTCCAAATAAAGTACGGGCGGATGATATGATCTATGGACCTGAAGTTCCCACTGTCTTCCATAGTTATGACAAACAATTAATTGCTTCAAACATTTGATGCTCAATTTTTGCAAAATCAAAAACACCACGGATTCACTGTATGTTTCATCGTACAAACTAGCAAAACAAGTTGAACAGCTCTTGACAATAAAACCCCTAAAATAAGTGAAAATCCAGAAATTCAGCGTAAGAAGTAATTTTTAAACAAATTACTCCTTGCTTCGCCCTCTTAAAGATTTTGCGCAGTTACCATATTCATACGAAGCCCATCAATCCACCGAAAAATAAAATTAAACTGAGCTACAAATTGAATTGGTAATTGATGATTCGGGCATTTTGTCATTTGCTTACACAGTCCGATCGCCTGAAACGTAAGCTGACGAGGAGCTGGGGTGATGACCAAGATATAAAGTGGCACGGACACTTTCCGAGTAGGACTGAGTTAATCGCTCATAAATCCAATCAGCAACTCGCCAATCAAATGGAAGATCGATCATCCCCTCACAATGCGTTATACGCGCATTGGGTGGAGCTAGAGGTGGTCGATAATTACTCACCCCTACGCACTTGATGCCTCATTCACTCGATTATTCAACCAGCGATTTTATTCCTACAATATTTCAATCAAATCATACTTACCTATTTTCCACAAAATTTAGATGTTTTCTAAAGAATGCAAAATTTGCACAGATACTTTACATGGCATGTACTATTCATTTACACTTAAAGAGGATGGAAAGTGGCAAAATGCCCCACAAAATTGTACCCACCTTACACCTATCGATTACCGGTGGCCAGACCACGTGACTTCACGGGACTGGTGAAACGAGGTGGGTGAAAGACAAGCTTGGTTAGAAAATAGTATCTCCGATTTGATCCAACAATCATGCTTAATTTGGGCATCTGGCCGGACGAATTAACAGGCTTAACGATTGCCGAGTTGCATCCACCGCCAGTTTGACTGGCAAGAGTGAGTTACTTTCCTTTCATCATGTTTTACTAGCACGGAAAGCTTCTAAAATGGAATCTGTAGAAAATTTTACAATTTGAATGGATTTATTCACTACCAAAAAGGATAATAGAGTAAGATGCCTATTTGAAATGTGAAAAGATATGCTAAATCATTTGTTTTGGCATCATGAATGGTTATGAAACAGGTCGTACACAAAGGAGAGCAGATGAGATCGGAGTATTTCGTGATGCTATAATGTTACCGCTACAAGTAGTAGGATTTTTGAGCTGTTTTAATGAAACCATCTAAAATAACTACTAGAGGTTAATTTCAAGCAAACAAAATTTAGAAGTCTTGGCTTTTTTCTAATTGCTGTGTTCAAGAAAATATTGCTTGCATAATCCATTTTGCACCACTTTAGAACTTTGCTTAATACTACTTACTTGCGTCACCTTCACTTCATCTGGAATGGGAGGTTGTTTTTCTAGCAAAGTAATATTGGCTAATTCGATTAATGAAATTGCTGGAAGCATTCATAAAACACACAACTACATGCTACACTATAAATACTATCATGAATCGTGATTCCTTTCCCATTAAAAAGATCGCATTTATATAGTAGGCAGTGAAAATGCCTTCAGGCTCTTTTAATAGTCCAGACGACATGATTAGCTGCATTGACGAAAAGGACTTGACTTTTTAGTCCGTGAAATTTTGTTGAATTTGAATTAGACGTCTGCGTTGGAGTGCAACCTTGTGCACACCTGTCAGATGCATGCAATAGTTCATAGGCATGTAAAGCATGCACTGGTCTATCATCGGTGTAGGCACAGCGCCACCTATTGTGGCCTCCACAACTTTCCACTGCCTTTCAACCCTCACTTCATTCAAGCGTCTGTTCAATCGCATATGGGTGAATGGACTACAAACCAACTTCGACGAT